>NW_026512502.1:85935-133435 GCF_027579735.1 Bombina bombina | reverse complement strand
ATAATTGTCAATCAAAATAAGCAGAATGGGTGAATGGGGATAATGGAGTCCATGTGTGTAGAGATTGGCTAGAGTGGTGTTTTTCTTTGATAAAACATTTTTAATGTCCTCTTCTGATACAGATATTTATTGATATTTATATCTGTATCAATTTCACAACTGTTAAATTATAGTACATATGTTTTTGTATGTTGAAAGCTTTAATTGATGATAATGATGACGACGACATATTCAGTATCCTTTTTTTTTATTTTTATTTGGAACCTTTCAGATGTTGGCATGGGTGGCACCATCTTGTTTTTTACATCCGATTGTTGCTGTTGTGTGTTATCAAGTGCCTTTGGATGTTTAACTTCAATAGTTCTATTTTTGTCGATATTAAATTGTTAACTTGAGATTGGGAGGACTGTGATCACTAAAGTTGGTGTTGGAAATTTCCGATATCCAATCCTATTTGTTGTTGTTGTTGTTGTTGTTGTTTTTAAAACCAAAAATTGTGTTATTTGGATTGCGTTCCTTCCAATGTTAAAAAAGTAATAACAAAAGCCCGAAAAAACGGCTAATAAACATGACTAGCAAGATTGGAATAGACAAAGTTTTGTAATAGTAAGCATTTATGTATTAGTTTTAGTCCTCCTCTAGAATATTGTGATGCGTGAATTTGACCACTTTTTTATGTGTATCCAATTGCAATTGTTTTGTGTCGTTGACATGTCCTAGATTAGGCCAAAAGTCTTAACTTGTTAACCATGTGGAAATATAACTGATTCTATACACTTGGTGGAGTGCTGGCAGTTTTGTATTTTTCACACAAATTTACAAATTTTTAAGTGACTTTCACATATAGCGCTTACCTTTTTATTTTGTGGTCTACAATATGTCCATACCAGGGAATTATGGGTAGTGTTAATTTGTTGCATATATTTTCAAATAAACGGCAAACTATGCATATGGCTTGACCTGCATGGACACGAATTGTAGCAAAATGCACACACACTTCAATGGCAGATCTTTCTGAATATTTTTTAATCTTCGCGAAAATGAAAACGTTTACGTGTCATTTTTAGTAGTTTGTAGAATCAAAGTTTCCAAGATGCCACTAGATTTAATTGTAGTGTTGCCAATGGTTAGGAAGTTGGAATATAACATTATAGGTTACATTTAATTGAAGGATGCAGAATTTAAAGGGATATGAAAGCAAACAAATGTATTTCATGATTTAGACAGAGCATATCATTTTTTTTAATTTTTTTTTTTAATATTTTTATTGAGGTTTGACATAAAAACAAAGTATTAAAGCATTCCACAAGTGCTGTTAAAGAGAACAGGTTACAAAGCTTGTCATACAAAAGATAATATAATATGAATGTAGACATTAGCAATGTCAATTAGCAAAACAACAAGGTAACAAATGAATATTATGCTATAGAAAGACATAATGTGAACATGTCAATGAAAGTCTAAGCCTTCCCTCCCGCTTAAAGGGCCGCTCTTGGACCCCTGATCAAGTAAAACATTTGCTGTAACAGAAGGCTATCTGCAGTAGAAAAGACCTCTCATGGGGGGGGCGTGACTAGCCGGCGCCATGACAAGTCGCACTGTTCAGCAGCTCTGAATCTAATATAAACTTACAATTCAATTTTGTTTGATCTCTACCAAACTACTGATCTCCAACGATTGTATTTGATCCCTAACACCGGCAAGTACTACTAGGCATCAGTAAAACCTAGTTTCAGTGTGTTTTGAAGACTTGAATTACACCGTCACAAGAAGCGGCGCCGGCCTTCAACTATCAACTCTACTAATACCC
Organism: Bombina bombina; assembly: GCF_027579735.1. Taxonomy (NCBI): domain Eukaryota; kingdom Metazoa; phylum Chordata; class Amphibia; order Anura; family Bombinatoridae; genus Bombina; species Bombina bombina. The sequence continues at coordinate 131,625 of NW_026512502.1, read as the reverse complement.
CTCCAGATAGCAGAGTACAATAAAGTCACTACACTTCTAGTTCAATATGGAACACATAGATATGCATACCGTACTGAAGGATCTTGTGAGGAGGGCAGACAGATGGTTTGACGAGCTTACCGCCATTATCAGAGGCATACCAGAACAGGGCTGCATCGGATACCCTACTGATAGAGATTCAATCTCCACAGATTCAACGGAGGACATATTCCCAGAGCAGCAGAGCTCACAGCTACAGAGAGAGGAGTCTGACGGTGCCCCAAGCTACAGTCAAAAAATTAGCAACGCAGATTATGCTGTCTGCAGCCTAACCAGCACGCTACCCTCCTACGATGATTATACCCAGCAATATCCACTTGTGAGTGCTGACCTACCAGTTATTATGTTTACTGTGCCAGCCACATGTGCGCAACCAATCCGACCGATGACAGTTCCCTTCTTGCGCTCTGGAGAGATACAGGCATTTGACCGGTTACCTCCGGCCTCCGGCTTGGGAGATGCGGCCGGCTCCTCTGGCCGGAGATCGGGGCCTACTCGTTATCGGCTTATTAGCCTAATCGCACATGACATAACCCACTTAGCCAGGAGAGCTTTATCCCAACACACATTGGAAGCTGGAACTGTCAAGCGGGTTCACAACAGACTGCAGCGGCATTGCATGAGTGTTGGTGTGGGCTGACTTTTACAAACATCGCAACTATTATATGGCAAGACGCCTCTCATCCAAGTTCTCTTTGTTGTTGTTGCTTTATTTTTATTTTTTTTGTTGTGGTTCTTGTGTATCAAGAAGAGTTTGTCACATAGAAACTGCTCTAAGCTTTTGTTTTACTTGTGTTCTTAATGTGCATCAGACTAATGTATATCTCAGCTCTCATGTAAACTTATATATCTTAGCCCCTTTAGCTAACCCCAAAATATCTGACTTCAACTTCTCTGAAAAATATACCTCGCATAGGAAAGATAGTATATGTTGCTGCGGATCTATGTTATGGCGGGGACTTGCCAGGACTGACCCACTTTCCCCAATTGATATATCTGCCCTCACGCTATAATCCTACACTGCTTCATTGTGTTACTGACATGCCTGCATTCAGCCATAGGGCGACTCTAGCTATACCTGACTGGGTCCTACTTGCATTAAAAGTAATTTTGAGGCTTTGTATTAATGTTGAACAATCTGTACATATCTTACACTTTGATACATCTAGGCAGACCACTCTTCTACTCCTAAGCTCCTCTTTTACAATTAGGACCTTCTCAAATAATTTCACAAGAGGGGCTCCTATCATATACCTACATATTACTACCATCAAAATTACATATGCCCTACTCTTATAATTGGTACTCCCCCCTCCATATTCTACATGATACGGTCCAAAAGTGACTGAGATAAGTATCTAACCCCCTCATCCTTTACTATTCTAGAAGTGGGTAGGTATAAAGGTGACCGGTGTATCATGAGGGACGCAAAGGTTGGAAGAACCTAACACCAAGGTTTTATTCTTATATTTCATGAGTGCCTACGTATGATAACGGGGATGTTTTTACATGGCTGCTATTCTCCCCTGTACTCTTAGCTAGTAGCAGAACATGACATTGCAACCTATATGACCACCCTCTGTGACATAAACCTGCCACATATAAGAATAGGAATTATAGAAATGCAGGGTTTACTTTACTGTATAATTCCCACTATTACTCCCGGATATAACATTTCTGTGGATAACCGGTAATGCCACTAGCTCCCTATAATTGCTCTTAGCAGCACTTGCTCATGACTATACACAACACCATATATACCTGAAAAATTCCCTGCCTACCTACACTCCGCCTTACATCTTTATAAGAGTAGCTCTAGTCACGGCATCAAAAATTAGTATTATCCAATTTTCACTCAAATCTGTCCCTCCAGTACCAACGTCTAGCTATACTACCTGCCCCCATCTATGTACTCTTAGTTGACTGGATTGTACTCTCCAAACACCTCCCTACCCTCTTCTGAGCGGCTCTTGCCCGCTGCATCCCCTTACCCCATTTATCTTTTCACTAACTATGCTCATCATATATTCACTTTAAAATTATTTTCTGCAACTATATAATCTCTTATTTAGTTTATACAATGCCTGAGCAGTAGTTACCATAATCTATCTTATTATACAAAAACTGAGGTCCTTACTATACAGACTTAACATTACCCTTGACTACCTTTCATCATATCTAACGTAAAATAATTACCTATACAGTACCTTATGAATATCTGTATCCTCCTTTTTATAGGTATACCAATACGATATCTTTGTCAATTTTGATGTTAACAGAAATGTAACCTCTTAGTATTTACTGAAAATGTTATGTCTTTAGAATGTTTGAGTCTTATCACTTGATGTATATTCTTAATAAAAAACTTTATTTAAAAAAAAAAGACCTCTCATGGGTCTTATGTTTACCTCAGGTTTTAAGATTTTATATTACTATAATATAAAGGCACACTTAATGTAGGTTTGGTATACATTAAAAACAGTTGATTAAACACAAAACACCACAGCATGAATGTCCTACAATGCTTATAAGTTATGATGAACTTTGATAAAGCTAAACATAAGCATCAAACAGAACAACTACATGGAGCTATAGAACTATTAGGCACAAAATTCTAGGATGTCGGGCTGAGAAACCCTGAAGCATAAAGTTGGTTATGTTTTTATGTGTGGGCTATAAATCTAACGTCTGCTGGAGAATAATTATATGCAATTATATGCATTGAATGTATGGAAACTGAGACTGGAGCTCTAGACTAGGTAATGAGAAGGGGGTGCACTTGTCAGTATTAATTAGGAAGAATTTAGATATTTGGGAGTTAACCTGCTCTGGGCATGATGAAGCAACACAGGTACCCCTCTGAGCAGGACAAAATGAGGGGGTGAGACAAAAGTAGCCAGGCCAACTATGTACTTTATAGTGGGTGTTACATATGAACAGTTAAATAGTAAGCCGTGAGGAGCAAAGTGCCCTATCATATTAACTTAGGTTTCATCTAGACATAGGTCCCACAGTTAATACTATCTGGTGTCTCTAAGTGGGTAGTGTACTGTTCTTCCGGCACTTCTACAACAGTTTAATCAAACGTATTTTTTTCCCCCATTCTAATTGGCATGAACTCAACCCCAATAAAGAGAAACAAGCTAACCATTGTACAAGCCTTACCCAAAAAACATCAAATACACGCAGAAATAGCCATGTATACAGAGACAACAACGGGATTCATACACATAATACTGTAATCAGCCTTTTACTTAGGCAATGTCTTGATCCAGCCTGTCTCAAAATTCACACACATAACAAGCCTTTAACTTTCTCCTAGCCTATGAGATGGCCCCTTAGGCAAGATCGGTCTCACCGGCTCAGCAGTGCTGTAGTGAGCCATCAGCCGATGCCTGCTAAATCCATAGGTGGCTGGTGGGATATGTCTGTCAATTTGCCCATGGCTGGAGCACCACCATTAGACCCAGGCCCAATCGAAGTTGGAGCGTAGTACCGGGAGGATGAGAGGGGCCTATCAGCAACAGTCTGTGGGATCTTATCACCCAGATGCACGGGACAGGCTTTCTCACAGTGGCTTGCCGTATTCGCTGTGTCACCGCTCAGAACCCTCTGCTGCAAAGGTTTGTCAGCCGGCGTTGTTTGTATATAGGCGCCTCCATGTTGTGTCAAGGCTGGTGTAGCTACGTTGCTCGCCGCCTCAGGAGTAATCCGATCACCACTCTTCATGTAACTAATAGCGGGGACAGCATCCCCGATATTCAGCATCGATGTGTGATCTGTGGCATCCGGCAAGACTATAGCCTCCACTACTGTAACCCCTAAAGTCCCGGTGCGGTCTCCAGTAAAGTTCTCAGCTTCCTGTGTTGGAACAAGGGGGAACTCCGTTACCTTAGTGGACTGTACCTCTTCTCGTGGCAGACCAGCGTGTGTCAGCGTTTTCAGATTAGTGGTGTCACCAAAGCCCCTTTGAATTAATAGATGGAGGTTATGGAAATGTTCCTCAAACAGGCATAGCAGGGTTTTCTCAGATATCTGCAACTCCATTGCAGAAGGGTATAACTCAGCTCCTGTTGGTTGCGTGAGTGAGAATAGCTCACTCTATACCCGCGTAAACGGGGTGGGTGTTGAGGCCTTCCCTATACGGGCCGCCCAAGTCTCAACGGTCTGGACTAGGCTGCAGGCAATATAGAAGTAGAGGCATCAAGCGATGCAGTGATCTTCATAGAATCTAAGCAATGCAGAAAAAATACTGATCGACAGATAATCCTCTTAATACACGGCGGATTGTATTATTCCAATGCTCAGCAGCTAGTATTGCGACCGATCATGGCCGCTGCCCGGACACCGAGCATATCATTTTTAAACAACTTCCCAATTTACTTCTATTATCAAATGTGCTTTGTTCTATTAGTATCCTTTTTTTGAAGGAGCGGCACTGCACTACTTGAAGCTAGCTGAACACATCGGCTGAACCAATGAGAAGAGGCATATATGTGCAGCCACCAATCAGCAGCTAGCACCCAGTATGCATTGTTGCTGCTCTTTTAGCCTACCTAGGTATTTTGTTCAACTTGGGATACCAAGAAGGCAAAGCAAATTAGAAAATAAAAGTACACTGGAAAGTTATATAAAATTGTATGCTCTATCTGAATCATGAAATTAAAAAAAATGAGGTTTCATGTCCTTTTAAGGCCTAGAGCCAACCTTTTGCACTCCACAGCGTTTTCGCTAGTCCTCCACTTCTTATCCAAAGTGTAGCTTTCTCATTCCTGTCCTCTCTGCAGTGATCTATTGTATATTTCTCTTGCTCTTTGTATATAAATCTTGCAGTCTGGCCACTTATCTTGCTAAAGAATGGTTCTTTTATTTAAATATATGTTTATATAGGAGTGTATATTGTAATTTTTATTTAAAGAATGTAAATATATATATATATATATATATATATATATATATATGTAACAAGCATCTTTGGCAACCACTGTCTTCTAGGGTTTAAATGCAATAGAGGACAATCCAGTTAAAGTTTTCAAAACTTTATTTTCTTCCAAAATAGCAAGGTGACTTTAACAGCAGCATACAGTTTGTTCACAGGTAAGGCAAAAGGACAAGCTTCTCTGCACAATCTTCCAAAAACAGCAAATCTCTGTCTGCAGCAATACAAATGTCCTTTACAGAATGTAACAGCAAACAGAAATCCAGCAAAACGTTTAGTACATAATATTTTTCACAACACATCACATCAGGCCTCCTGCCTGGCTGTAATCTACTTCGCTAGAGAAATGCTTCCCTTTTGAACCCTAGGAGCAGTAATCATGAGCCATACCTGAGTGTAATTGTCTTTAACAGCTGTAAGGTATTCACAACTAAAAAAACACTAATCACTTCCCTGGGGTTTCTTAGCAAAATGGTAAAGTGAAATGTATTAAACTTGGTCTAATATATACTCCCTTTATCACCAAACCAGACTTTCTGTCACAGTTCCTCCCCCCCAGCTCACACTTGGTGGAATGAGCGACCATAGACATTAAAGAGTGTACCCTTGAAAGACCATCAGCATTGCCCTGCAAAAGACCTGCTCTGTGCTCAACAATGAAATGAAAAGACTGCAGACTAAGAAACCATCTAGTCACTCTTGCATTCCTCTCCTTATTCTGACTCATCCATTTGAAAGGAGCATGATCTGTAATCAACCTGAATTTCCTCCCCAACAAATAGTACCGAAGAGACTCCAAAGCCCACTTAATAGCCAAACATTCTTTTTCAACAATAGAGTAATTTTTCTCTTGTTGGTTTAATTTTCTACTAAGAAATACTACAGGATGATCCTCGCCTTGGTACACTTGGGAAAGAACAGCACCCACACCAACATCAGAAGCATCAGTCTGCACTATAAAATCTTTACAAAAATCTGGAGTTACCAAAACTGGATCGGCACACAGGGCATTGTCAGTATATGGCCGGGTTATAACACAATATATTTAATAATTATTCTTTAAAATAAACCCTCAATCAATATGCATATACTAGAAAGCATAAAATTAATATAAATTCCGGGACGGAGCCGGCACTGGATAGTGATGGCCGCACATTAGGTGAGCTCCGGAGCCTCAGTCCAAAAAGTGCAATGTAAACACCCAAAACCTGATCATTTTGCCGGTTACACACTGCCCTACTGTGCTATACCCAAACCTGAACAGGGATATATTTCTAAAAGGTCGCTCCTGGGAGATACACGACTCAGCAAGCAAGTCCCCACAACTACAGGCCCCGCTCTGACAATCGCAAGAGTAATCGGCATAAAGGGCTTATACAAACCGCGGATCGTTACCGCCGGTGCCGCAGTCACGAAAGATGATCCATATCGGGTGAGAACAGATGCCGTGAGAAGAAGTCGGCCTTCAGTTGCATACCGTCGCGCTCCGAATGCCGCTGGCGAGCGCCATCTTGGTGAGTCATACGCACCTATTAATGCAAAGAAGTTGACATAACACATACCTCAAATAAAATAAAGCAGACCAAAGGCATGAAGATAGGGAGACCAGCTTACCCTGTAGCGTGATACACAAAGGGGACCTTAGATTAAGAGAAGGAAGCATTATGGCTGTTTGCAACTAAAGACATAAACTCTGACAGCAATCTAATAGAGACTCAGACACTCAGTATATATTTGCCAGAAACAGAGTTTTTTTTTTCATGGATGGCTCCCTGTCATATTCATTATAGCTAGGAATGAAAAGATACATATTCTGCTATATAAGCCTATCAATAGATCCCTCTTATAAAAATCTAGAATAAGTGATAAATTAACCTATGATCTCCCGGTTGTGGTAGCTTAAGGATGGAGCTGCACTAAACTGAACATTACAAGAATTAACATGGGTATACAGATCTAAATGTTAAATGGATGTGTCTGATCCACAACAACACAAGCACTGAGGTTGGAATCCGTTACATCTTGCCAAAGGGGGATTTTATGCCTTTAACAAAGCTGGAAATTACAAGCAATTTCTAACAGTAACATACTGAGGTGCAATCTGTGAGTTACAACACAATCTCAATACAGATATTCTGATCCAGGTTTTTTCAGGACTGCCTAAAGATCCATTTATTTAATCACTGTCAACTGTAGTGACGCACTCTTTATAGAAATCAATATATATATATATCAATATATATGTCACCAAAGAAAAATCCGCCAAAAATCAAGCAAAATAAAAATGGGGGCAGAAACAACCCATGCATGGATAAATATCTTAAAGCAGCAGCACTGCCTACACCTCTGGAGGATCCTTCCACTCCGCACATATCCCAACGTCTACACTCATCTAGCTCTTCTGACTCTGAATCGGATGGAGAGGGTAACATGGTCTCTGTTCCACAATCAGTGATCTCATCCATACCTTCAAAGCAAGATTTCTCATCACTCATTACCCAAGTAAAGCAGTGCATCAAAGACGAAATATCCGAGTTGAAAAGAGATATCACGGAAATAGGGAATCGAGTTAACGTTCTAGAAGAACATGTTCAGGAACAAGATCTATGTATTTCAAAAGTAAATGATCATCTAGACCTTCAAGACCAAACAGTTCGTCAATTAGAAGATAAACTGGAAGACCTAGAGAATAGGTCCAGAAGACAAAATATCAGGATACGAGGTATCCCAGAAACAGTTGATGCCTCAACCCTACAAGAATACCTGCAATACTTGTTCTCTCAACTTAGAGACCCCACAGATAACTCTGAGGTAGGAATTGACAGAGCACACCGTGCCCTAAGATCAAGACCCCCTGAAGAGGCACCACCCAGAGATGTGATTGTAAAAATAACAAATTATCAAACGAAGGAACACCTCATGACAGCAGCTAGAGACAAGAGACCTATACAAAAAGATGGAGCTACTATACAATTCTTCGCTGACCTATCGGCTAGAACCCTGGCCAGGAGAAAAGAACTTTCAAGCCTCACAAAGCATCTTCAAGCCAGAAACATACCCTACAGATGGGGTCACCCTTTCCAACTTACAGTCATCTGGAAAAATAGGAGAGCGCGTTGCTCATCCACTGAAGAAATCGAAGATTGCTTCAGGAAGCTGGAAATTCCTCCACCAGATGTATGCAATGTCAAAGACCGAAATCCTACGGTCACTTCTAACCCACAAGCTTCTCCCCTTCCGCAACGCAAAGAGTGGCAGATGGTTCGCAGTGGACGGACAAAGAACCCTTCCTCATCGGATCGCAAAGATTAAGCTGGTGAACAGTATCCTTTTATAACAGGTTTTTTTTTCTGTGTGGGACTTGAATTCCCAATATGAGAAAAACCCCACAGACACTAATATAAGAGACCTCAAGAGAACTTCTATGGCATTTTCATAGAAGCTAGGTATCTGTATCTTAAGAACTCACACTAGATGTAAAGTTAACAGGTTACTAGAATTTTATGTTAAAATAATTTTTATTGAAGTAACATTTTCAAACATAATATACATCTTATGCAGTTAATTACAAAATCTTCTCCTCAGGCATTGATGCACAGCAACCGGCATATACCATTATCAATTTCACAGTCTTATCATTGAACTCTGTCATATATTATGAATTCTCGATGCCAGTGCATCCTACCTGGTATGTTTCTCGTCAAAAACTACCAGTACATAACTTATGTTCTTATTACAAAAAAGTGAAAAAAGAGAAAAAACTAAAAAATTTGACACTAAAAAAACCCAAAATGAACAAATCAATAAAACGTTTGGTCAGTTATGATCTATCAATCGTACATTACTGCAGTTTCTTATAAACAGGTCCCCCTATGTTTTTCTTGTTTTCTGTGGTTGCAGGGGCTTTTAATGCCTCATCTGATCCTATAGCTTTGTGTCTTCCCTATCTTCTGCATTTTGCCTAACTCTGTTCCCATCTTTCTTTGAGATCTTGTTCCCTGTTTGTATATATGGTGTTGGGTGGGGTTCTTTAGGTTGGGTGTAGTATCCAGTAGAACCAGATCTTGTGAAATGTGTCAGTCGTGCCCAGCATCGTCTATGCCGCTTCATGTAAGGAGTATGTCATTTTAAATCTCTCTAGAATTTCGTTCCATGTCGGTACTCCCTCTTTCCAATATTTGGCAATACTCACCCTCGTTATCGTGCAGAGTATTTTAATAAGAGTGTTGATGTGTTTGTTAAAATTTGGTATAGGGGCATTCAGTAGTCCCTGGGATATAGATAACTCAATTTGCTCTTCTAAGAGAAAGCTGAGATGAGCTGAGAGCTTGTTCCATATGTAAGCTACCTTAGGGCATTCCCACCACATGTGTATATAGGTGCCTACCGAATTACATCCCCTATAGCAGTTTTTGTTTCTGCCCTCTGTATAGTGTGATGTTTTAACTGGCGTCAGGTACCACCGAAAGATGGTCTTTAAGCTGTTCTCTCGTAAATCCGCACTAATTAATCCCTTACACGAGGAATAAAAAAGGTCTTGCCATTCTGGCATCTCTAGTGTGGAGTTAGTGTCTGCTTCCCATCTGATCATAGTAGGTGTTTTGGTGCAGTCCCCTGGAGTCTGTATTGCTAAGTATAATTGAGAGATGGATTGCCTAGGTCTCATTAAGGTGCTGCATAGTCTTTCTAGTATGGTGCTGGGTTGTTTTCGTATGTTTGGTATAAATTTGTTTAGGGCCGAGAGTATTTGTAGGTATAAATACCATTTGAGTGATAGAGGTGCTAGTTTGTCTTGTATCTGAGTGAAGGTTAGTGGTTTGTTATTCATAAGGAGGTCTCCCACTCTGTAAAGACCCTTATTTTCCCATTTATCTAATTGTTTGCGATATTCCCTTGGGATTAGGTATTTAATTGGCATTTTGGAGTAAAATTTGGGCATCCTTCCCCTCCCAAGTCTTGTATAACCTTGATCATTTTACAATGTTTATGTTGGGGGGTTGTGGTTTTTGGATTGCAATGTGAGGTCTACGTTAAAGTCTCCCGAAGATTGTCCTAGTTTGAGACCACCCTGTCAAGAGATGTGAGATTTGTCTGAAAAAGGTATCTTGTTTATCATTTGGTGCATAAATATTGCAAAACAGTATATCAGAATTTTGAATCTGGCCTTTTACAATGAGGAATCTGCCCTCCCTGTCTGCAACTGTCTCCTGATGTATAAAGGGTAGGGAGGAGTGTATCAATATGGATACCCCACGTTTTTTGGAATCAGAGGTAGCATGATAGTGGTGGCAGAAATCTCTAGTCCAGTATTTGGGAATGTACAAAATGTGTTTCCTGGAGAAAGATCACATTTGCTTTGAGAGACCTATATTGCATGAGTGCCGTTCTACGCTTAATGTCTGAATTAAATCCCCTAACATTGTGAGAAATTAGGTTAATAGACCAGGAGTCCATCTATTTCAGTGGGTGGGTGTTTGCAGTGGTTTGGAAAATTCTCTGTAAGTGGTGCGCAAGTAAGGTCTAGGGTGTTGTGTTCTGTTAATCTATATACTATAGAATGTATCGTATTTTGAAACGTATTACCCCTCACCTCAGATCTCCTTCCCTCCCCAAGTACCTTGTAGGAGGTTAAGCAAATGCAGTAAGGTTGTGACCATATAAACATAGCAGTCGTGTAGTATGAGTGTTCCCATACCGGATCTATAACAGCAACTAAAAAAAAAGAATTGAAACAATAAAGATAACAGAACATAATAACATACATGTGTAAAATATACACTACATCTGTGAACATTCTAGAATTGCACATTGGGGTAGATGTGCATTACCAAACTGTGTACAACATGAAAGATAACATAACTTTAATAAGAGTAAATAAATTGTTCTCAGCTGACTTTAATCTAGTCAATAACTTGTGGGTGTTTAACCATCCTTGGACAGTCCCGATTCGGCCCCTGTGATGGGGTCTTTAGGAGCTAACATCTTAGCTTCTGCCTGTCTGCTTGGTTCTAGATGGAAAAAGTCTCGTAGGCAGGACATACTGATCTTATAAAAAATGATATACTTATCTGCAAAACGTCTGAGGTGGTAAGGATCTATCCTTCTGGAGTTCCTTTGACTGTGAGCAATCCTGTTTAGTCTGTTCTTACAGGAGAGAAGAAAAAAAGAAAAGGATTTGTGATCGTATCGGGCGGTCAGGGTCCAGAGTCCTTCAAGTTTTCTGTTTCTTTTTCCCAACTTTGGTCCATCTGTCCTTGGCGGAAGGTGACTGGCGAGAGGTTGGGTGATTTGCTTCCTGTTCCAGGGGTGATAGCTGTATATCAGGGCATTCAAGCTTCAGAGTCTTGCATATAGTAGGTATTTCTGCAGGGTCTTTGAGTGAAATAGTTTTTCCTTCAAATAAGATATTAAGTGAGAATAGGAATCCCCATCTGTAGAGTATTTGGGTCTTGCGTAGGAGTTGTGTAAGGGGCCGCATGGTACTGTGTCTTTAGAGAGTCCTCAGACATAAGTCCTGAAAAAATTGAATAACCGAACCTTTAAATTTGAAAGTGGGGTTGTGTCTTGCCGCTGTTAACACTTCTTCTTTATCGCGAAATCGCAACATCTTTATTATAATGTCTCTAGGTGGGTCTCCGTTTTTGGGTTTTGCCCTGAGGGCTCTGTGTGCTCTGTCCATTTCAAATTTACCTTCATCTTTGTTATCCATGATGGCCTGGAACAACTGTAGGAGAAATTCGGGTAGCTCTGGTGTTGTTACTGTTTCAGGGACCCCTTTTAATCTTATATTACACCTGCGGCTTCGGTTTTCTAAATCCTCCATTTTGTCTTGTATTTCCATTAACTCTTGTTGTTGTGTGGACATATGTTGGGAGAGAACAGTTATATCTTCAGATGTGGTTTCTTCTCTTTCTTCTAGAGAATCGATTCTGGTACCTAGGTCCAGCATATCTTGTTTGATCTCTGTTAGGCTATTGGTGACCGTGGCCTGTAATGTGTCCATTTTCTCCCACATTTTGTTAAAGATAGTATTGATGTCCTGCTTAGACATAAGATTTTTGAGGTCAGCTTTAGTTGCTGGGGTTTGATCCATATTTGTATCTATAGGTTCAGTGTCTATTTCTTCCTCCAGCTGCGTTGTCTCTGTATTCTGAGTCTTGTCCCCTTTGGAGGATTTAAAGAAAGGGTGCTGTGTAGATAATTTTGTTCCCATTACTAGAATTTTATATGTATACCTGCACTTCGAGGGCTGAATGTTTTCCTTCTGGGAATTCATTGCCATTTCCCTCTATTGTTTATATATGTTTGTATGTTCTATTATGATCTTATTGTTTTTATAGTTAGAATGTTTATAAGTTTTGTCCTGCAGAGACGAACCATCAAGTTCGAGACCAACATGCTACCCATGAATAGAGTAAGCGCTGGTAAGGTAATACTATGGTAGACAAAAATGTTCAATTTATAACGCAAAACGTAAAAGGTTTTAATGCTCCTAATAAAAGATCATTAGCTATGAGAGACATAACACAAAAGGGAGGGAAAGTTGTAGGTTTGCAGGAAACACACTTCAAAAGAGGCTCCATTCCCAAATATATACATAACACCTTCCCTCAACATTATCACAGTTCTCACCCTAAGAAAAAGATAAATGGAGTTAGCATCCTCATACAAAGCTCCATTCCCTTCCAATTAATAGATCTAAAAAAAGATTCAGACGGCAGGTTCCTGGCAGTGTGTGGTGTTCTTTATAACAAAGTAGTCACTCTTGTTAATATTTATGCTCCCAATCAAAAACAAACAGCCTTTTATAAGTCAATACTACCCCTGATACAAGATATACGAAAGGGCCAATTGATAGTTATGGGAGATTTTAACATGCCTTTTAATCCTAAACTAGACAGTTCCAACCAGAACATACACATTGCAAACAACAAACTTAAAGCTATGTGGAATCTTGCAAAGACACTAGGTTTACATGATCCATGGAGAGTCGCCAATCCGGAAAAGAGAGATTACACCTTTTTCTCCAGTCCGAATAAATCCTACTCAAGGATTGACTATATTTTTCTAGATCATATCACTTTATCTCATGCAACCACAACGAACATCTCACACACGGCATGGTCAGATCACTCTATGGTCAGGTGCTCTATCACCTGGCCCTCAGCCCCAATCAGAGAATTTAGTTGGAGATTAGATCAATCCTTGCTTCTAGACCCAGAGACAAATAAGACCCTAGAAAATGAATTACAAGAATTTCTCCAACATTGGTGTGTCCGGTCCACAGCGTCATCCTTACTTGTGGGAATATCTCTTCCCCAACAGGAAATGGCAAAGAGTCCCAGCAAAGCTGGCCATATAGTCCCTCCTAGGCTCCGCCCACCCCAGTCATTCTCTTTGCCGTTGCACAGACAACATCTCCACGGAGATGGTTAAGAGTATGTGGTGTTTAGTTGTAGTTTTTTTATTCTACTATCAAGAGTTTGTTATTTTAAAATAGTGCTGGTATGTACTATTTACTCTGAAACAGAAAAAGATGAAGATTTCTGTTTGTGAGAGGAAGATGATTTTAGCAGACAGTAACTAAAATCGATTGCTGTTTCCACATAGGACTGTTGAGATGAAGTAACTTCAGTTGGGGGAAACAGTTAGCAGACTTTTCTGCTTAAGGTATGACTAGCCATATTTCTAACAAGACTGTGTAATGCTGGAAGGCTGTCATTTCCCCTCATGGGGACTGGTAAACCATTTTCTTAGTCTCAAACAGAATAAAGGGCTTAATATGGGCTATAAAACTGGTAGACACTTTTATGGGCTAAATCGATTGCTTTATTTGGACATTTTATACATGTTTATGCTGATAATTCACACTTATAAACTTGGGGAACGTTTTTTAACGTCAGGCACTATGTTAGACACCTTTTCCAGTCAGGAAGGGCCTTCCCAGTTGTAGGCTGAGCCTCATTTTCGCGCCATTACTGCGCAGTTGTTTTTGAGTGCAAGACATGCAGATGCATGTGTGAGGACCTGAAAGTAGTTGGAAAAGTTCCTAGAAGGCGTCATTTGGTATCGTATTCCCCTCTGGGCTTGGTAAAGTCACAGCAAAGGCTGTAGCTGGGACTGTATAGGGGTTAAATCTGTAACCGGCTCCGGTTTCGTTATTTTAAGGGTTAAAGCTCTGAAAATTGGTGTGCAATACTTTTAATGCTTTAAGACACTGTGGTGAAATTTTGGTAAATTTTGAACAATTCCTTCATATATTTTCACATATTCAGTAATCAAGTGTGCTCTGTTTAAAATTTAAAGAGACAGTAACGGTTTTGTTTTAAAACGGTTTTTGTGCTTTATTGACAAGTTTAAGCCTGTTTAACATGTCTGTGCCTTCAGATAAGCTATGTTCTATATGTATGAAAGCCAATGTGTCTCCCCCTTCAAAATTGTGTGATAATTGTGCCATAGCGTCCAAACAAAGTAAGGACAGTACTGCCACAAATAATGAAATTGCCCAAGATGATTCCTCAGATGAAGGGAGTAGACATGGTTCTACATCATCTCCTTCTGTGTCTACGCCAGTTTTGCCCACGCAGGAGGCCCCTAGTACTTCTAGCGCGCCAATGCTTATTACCATGCAACAATTGACGGCTGTAATGGATAACTCCATAGCAAATATTTTATCCAAAATGCCTGCATATCAGAGAAAGCGCGATTGCTCTGTTTTAAACACTGAAGAGCAGGAGGGCGCTGATGATAATTGTTCTGTCATACCCTCACACCAATCTGAAGGGGCCATGAGGGAGGTTTTGTCAGATGGGGAAATTTCAGATTCAGGAAAAATTTCTCAACAGGCTGAACCTGATGTTGTGACATTTAAATTTAAATTAGAACATCTCCGCGCACTGCTTAAGGAGGTGTTATCTACTCTGGATGATTGTGACAACTTGGTCATTCCAGAAAAATTATGCAAGATGGACAAGTTCCTAGAGGTTCCGGTGCACCCCGACGCTTTTCCTATACCCAAGCGGGTGGCGGACATAGTGAATAAGGAGTGGGAGAAGCCCGGCATACCTTTTGTTCCCCCTCCTATATTTAAGAAATTATTTCCTATGGTCGACCCCAGAAAGGACTTATGGCAGACAGTCCCTAAGGTCGAGGGGGCAGTTTCTACTCTAAACAAGCGCACTACTATTCCTATCGAAGATAGTTGTGCTTTCAAAGATCCTATGGATAAAAAATTGGAAGGTTTGCTTAAAAAGATTTTTGTACAGCAAGGTTACCTTCTACAACCCATTTCGTGCATTGTTCCTGTTACTACAGCAGCGTGGTTCTGGTTCGAGGAACTAGAAAAGTCGCTCAGTAGAGAGACTCCATATGAGGAGGTTATGGACAGAGTTCACGCACTTAAGTTGGCTAACTCTTTTATTTTAGATGCCGCTTTGCAATTAGCTAGATTAAATTCAGGGTTTGCAATTGTGGCGCGCAGAGCGCTTTGGCTAAAGTCTTGGTCAGCGGATGTATCATCCAAGACAAAATTGGTTAACATCCCCTTCAAGGGTAAAACTCTCTTTGGACCAGAATTGAAAGAGATTATCTCAGACATCACTGGGGGAAAGGGCCACGCCCTCCCACAAGATAGGCCTTTCAAGGCCAAGAATAAGTCTAATTTTCGTTCCTTTCGTAATTTCAGGAACGGACCGGCCTCTAATTCTGCATCCTCTAAGCAAGAGGGTAATACCTCACAGTCCAAACCAGCCTGGAAACCGATGCAAGGCTGGAACAAGGGTAAGCAGACCAAGAAGCCTGCTACCGCTAACAAAACAGCATGAAGGAGTAGCCCCCGATCCGGGACCGGATCTAGTGGGGGGCAGACTCTCTCTCTTTGCTCAGGCTTGGGCAAGAGATGTTCAGGATCCCTGGACGCTAGAAATAGTTTCTCAGGGTTATCTTCTGGAATTCAAGGAACTACCCCTAAGGGGAAGGTTCCACATGTCTCACTTATCCTCAAACCAAATAAAGAGACAGGCGTTCTTACATTGTGTAGAAGACCTGCTAAAGATGGGAGTGATACACCCAGTTCCAATGACGGAACAAGGAATGGGATTTTACTCAAATCTGTTCGTAGTTCCCAAAAAAGAGGGAACCTTCAGACCAATTCTGGATTTAAAGATCCTAAACAAATTTCTCAGGGTACCATCGTTCAAAATGGAAACCATTCGAACGATTCTACCCACTATCCAGGAAGGTCAATTTATGACTACCGTGGATCTAAAGGATGCGTACCTACATATTCCTATCCACAAAGAACATCATCCGTTCCTAAGGTTCGCCTTTCTGGACAAACATTACCAGTTTGTGGCCCTCCCATTCGGATTAGCCACTGCTCCAAGGATTTTCACAAAGGTACTCGGGTCCTTTCTAGCGGTTCTAAGACCGAGGGGCATTGCAGTAGTACCATACTTGGACGACATTCTAATACAAGCGTCGTCCCTTTCAAAAGCAAAGGCTCATACAGACATCGTTCTGGCCTTTCTCAGATCTCACGGATGGAAGGTGAACATAGAAAAAAGTTCTCTGTCTCCGTCAACAAGAGTTCCCTTCCTGGGAACAATAATAGATTCCTTAGAAATGAGGATCTTTCTGACAGATGTCAGAAAGTCAAAACCTCTAAGCGCTTGTCAAGTTCTTCATTCTGTTCCACGTCCTTCCATAGCTCAGTGCATGGAAGTAGTAGGGTTGATGGTTGCGGCAATGGACATAGTTCCTTTTGTGCGAATTCATCTAAGACCATTACTGTGCATGCTGAAACAGTGGAATGGGGACTATACAGACTTGTCTCCAGTGATTCAAGTAGATCAGAAGACCAGAGATTCACTCCGTTGGTGGATATCCCTGGACCACCTATCCCAGGGAATGAGCTTCCGCAGACCAGAGTGGGTCATTGTCACGACCGACGCCAGTCTAGTGGGCTGGGGTGCGGTCTGGGAATCCCTGAAAGCTCAGGGACTATGGTCTCGGGAAGAGTCTCTTCTCCCGATAAACATTCTGGAACTAAGAGCGATATTCAATGCTCTCAGGGCTTGGCCTCAGCTTGCAAAGGCCAGATTCATAAGATTCCAATCAGACAACATGACGACTGTTGCGTATATCAATCTGGCGATGAAAGAAGTAACCAAAATAATACAATGGGCGGAGAATCACTCCTGCCATCTATCTGCGATCCACATCCCAGGTGTGGAAAACTGGGAAGCGGATTATCTGAGTCGTCAGACATTCCATCCGGGGGAGTGGGAACTCCACCCGGAGATTTTTGCCCAGTTGACTCAATTATGGGGCATTCCAGACATGGATCTGATGGCGTCTCGTCAGAACTTCAAGGTTCCTTGCTACGGGTCCAGATCCAGGGATCCCAAGGCGACTCTAGTGGATGCACTAGTAGCGCCTTGGACCTTCAACCTAGCTTATGTGTTCCCACCGTTTCCTCTCATTCCCAGGCTGGTAGCCAGGATCAAACAGGAGAGGGTCTCGGTGATCTTGATAGCTCCTGCGTGGCCACGCAGGACTTGGTATGCAGACCTGGTGAATATGTCAATGGTTCCACCATGGAAGCTACCTTTGAGACAGGACCTTCTTGTTCAGGGTCCATTCGAACATCCAAATCTGGTCTCCCTCCATCTGACGGCTTGGAGATTGAACGCTTGATTCTATCAAAGCGTGGGTTTTCAGATTCGGTGATTGATACTCTGGTTCAGGCCAGAAAACCGGTAACTAGAAAGATTTACCATAAAATATGGAAAAGATATATCTGCTGGTGTGAATCCAAGGGATTCCCTTGGAATAAGGTAAAAATTCCTAAGATTCTTTCCTTTCTGCAAGAAGGTTTGGATAAAGGATTATCTGCGAGTTCTCTAAAGGGACAGATTTCTGCTTTATCTGTCTTACTACACAAACGACTGGCAGCTATGCCAGATGTTCAAGCATTTGTTCAGGCTCTGGTTAGGATCAAGCCTGTTTACAGACCTTTGACTCCTCCCTGGAGTTTAAATCTAGTTCTTTCAGTTCTTCAAGGGGTTCCGTTTGAACCTCTACATTCCATAGATATTAAGTTGTTATCTTGGAAAGTTTTGTTTTTGGTTGCTATTTCTTCTGCTAGAAGAGTTTCAGAGTTATCTGCTCTGCAGTGTTCTCCGCCCTATCTGGTGTTCCATGCAGATAAGGTGGTTTTGCGTACTAAGCCTGGTTTTCTTCCAAAGGTTGTTTCTAACAAAAATATTAACCAGGAGATAGTTGTACCTTCTTTGTGTCCGAATCCAGTTTCAAAGAAGGAACGTTTGTTACACAATTTGGACGTAGTCCGTGCTCTAAAATTCTATTTAGAAGCTTCAAAAGATTTCAGACAAACATCTTCTCTGTTTGTCGTCTATTCTGGTAAAAGGAGAGGTCAAAAAGCGACTTCTACCTCTCTTTCCTTTTGGCTTAAAAGCATCATCCGATTGGCTTACGAGACTGCCGGACGGCAGCCTCCTGAAAGAATCACAGCTCACTCCACTAGGGCTGTGGCTTCCACATGGGCCTTCAAGAACAAGGCTTCTGTTGATCAGATATGTAAGTCAGCGACTTGGTCTTCACTGCACACTTTTGCCAAATTTTACAAATTTGATACTTTTGCTTCTTCGGAGGCTATTTTTGGGAGAAAGGTTTTGCAAGCCGTGGTGCCTTCCGTTTAGGTAACCTGATTTGCTCCCTCCCTTCATCCGTGTCCTAAAGCTTTGGTATTGGTTCCCACAAGTAAGGATGACGCCGTGGACCGGACACACCAATGTTGGAGAAAACAGAATTTATGCTTACCTGATAAATTACTTTCTCCAATGGTGTGTCCGGTCCACGGCCCACCCTGGTTTTTTAATCAGGTCTGATGAATTATTTTCTCTAACTACAGTCACCACGGTACCATATGGTTTCTCCTATATTTTTCCTCCTGTCCGTCGGTCGAATGACTGGGGTGGGTGGAGCCTAGGAGGGACTATATGGCCAGCTTTGCTGGGACTCTTTGCCATTTCCTGTTGGGGAAGAGATATTCCCACAAGTAAGGATGACGCCATGGACCGGACACACCGTTGGAGAAAGTAATTTATCAGGTAAGCATAAATTCTGTTTTTTCAATAGAAATGCTCAAGGAGGTATGCTACCATCAACAGTGTGGGAATCACATAAAAGCTACATAAGAGGCATATTAATCAAAATTAGAGCCAGAAAGCTCAAAAAACAGAGAGAGGAATACTTACACCTTACCAGAGAAATCACACAATTGGATTATCTGCACAAACTTCACCCACAAAATGATTCTATCTTTCAACAATTACAATTTTACAGATCTAAATTAACCTCGCATCTACATATTAAAGCCCAAGGAATAGCTTTTAAACTTAAACAGAAATTCTATGGCGAAGCTGGAAAACCTGGCAGATAATTAGCTAGATTGCTCAAAACCAAACAGGCAAAAACCTACATCCATACAATTAATAAATCCAGTGGTGGGAAGGTAGAAGATACCAAACAGATAGCAGACGCATTTAATTATTATTATCACACACTATATAACCTCTTCCCTAATAGATCCCAAGTAGACCATAAAAGCAAATGCGATGAGTATTTAGAGAAAGTTCAAGTCCCAACCATTTCAAGAAACAATAGTGAGTTGTTGCAGGCCCCAATGAACTACAAAGAAATTGATGAGGCAATAAAATCACTGAAACCTGAAAAGGCCCCCGGCCCAGACAGGTTCTCGGGTTCATACTATAAACTATATTCACACCTATTAATTCCTCATCTCTTAAACACCTTTCACCAAACTGATAAAGGGGACGTTTTACCAGATACAATGTTACAAGCAGTCATCACAGTCCTCCCCAAACCTGGGAAAAAGCCCAACACCCCAGCCAATTTTCGACCTATTTCTTTACTGAACCTTGATCTAAAAATTTACGCCAAAGTCCTGGCCACTAGGCTGAATGTTCTTCTCCCATCCTTAATCTCCCCAGACCAGGTGGGCTTTGTGCCGCGGAGGGAGGCCCGGGACAACACCGTGAAACTTTTAAATATTATAGAATTCATAAATAAAAATAAAATATCTTCAGTGTTATTGTCTACGGATGCTGAGAAAGCGTTCGATAGACTAGATTGGACCTTTCTGGAATCAGTACTCACTAAATTTAAAATACCCACAGCATTTATAAACAAAATTATGGCCCTATATTCCTTTCCCACAGCCCAGATCAGAATAAATGGTACTCTCTCGGAACAATTTGAGATCCGAAATGGTACCCGGCAGGGTTGCCCATTATCCCCCCTTCTATTTATACTATCACTGGAAATTTTTTGCATGCAAAATTAGACTAAATGAAAACATTAAAGGCATAGCCATTGAAAACAGAGATTATAAGTTGTCCATGTTTGCAGATGACGTCTTGATGTCTCTGTCGGATCCCTTGAGGTCTCTCCCTGCGGTGCAGAAAGAATTGGTAGAGTATGGAGAGGTATCAAACTTCTCAGTAAATACGAATAAATCAAAGCTCTTGCTACTACATGTGCCTCCCAATGATATCACCAATATACAAAATAAATGTGCCTTCGCAATTCAGACGAAAGCCATAAGATACCTGGGTTTACACCTAACTAATAGTCTGGACTCAATTCGCTCAGTCAATTACACCAGGCTATCAGAAACAATTTCTAACCAGGCCTCGTCCTGGATGTCTAAGAATATATCTTGGATAGGGAGAGTGAACACAGTCAAGATGGTATTTTTGCCAAAAGTCTTGTATATATTACAAACTTTACCCCTACCACACACTATCACATACATACAAAAAATACAAAGAATGTTGCATAGCTTTATATGGAGGGGGAGACCACCAAGAGTAGCCAAGGCCTCACTGTATGCTAATAAAGATTCAGGAGGACTGGGAGTCCCTAATTTATAATTATATAAGCAAGCTATCTCCCTACAAAGAATTCTAGAATGGAGTAGAAACACTGATAGCAATCCTAAACACTGGATTCAACTAGAACACGACATTTCAGGGGTCCCCCAACTAGGGGGCATGTGTTGGCTACCTAGGGCTTTATCTAGATCTCAGAACACCTTCACGGCCACAGTAATGGCAACTGTGTCAGATTGGAAATATATTAGGGATAAGTATAGGGGTATCTCTAGTGCCTATTCACCCTTGACCCCGATTCTAGCTAACCCAGAGTTTTTAGAAAGCCAGAATTACAATACTGAGGATACCAATAGCCTACAGGGACACATTCCAGTCACAACATTACTCAAGGCAGGGAAGTTGCTGCCCAGGGCAGACTTAGAAAGAGTGAATGACAGGTTTTTCGGTAAATGGATGAGGTATCACCAGACATGCCATTACATTATGACACATAGGAATAGAACAATGATGACAAGGCCCTTGACGATATTTGAACAAATGTGTCTATCTAATTCCCCATAAAAAGGGATTATCTCTTCTATATATAGACTATTACTCTCAGCCACAACACCCAATCCCCATAACTATGTGAAAAGTTGGGAAAGAGACCTGTTAGGGCCGCAAGACCCAAAGATATGGGAAAACACATTCAGGACCATAGCTCACTCAGCACATACAACTGCAGCGTTAGAAACAAATTACAAAGTGCTGTTTCGTTGGTATCTAACACCAAATAGAATGAAACATCTTTTCCCCTCAGCTAATGAAAAATGTTGGAGATGTAGGAGGGAGGAAGGTACCATGGGCCACATTTGGTGGTCTTGTCCTAAGATAAACACATACTGGGGGAAGATAATTGAAGAAATAGAATTGGCTCTAGCTGGCGATATTACCTTTTCACCCCAGAGTTGCCTATTTAATATTATAGGTAATATTAAATGTAAAATAAGAAGGAACCTCGGACACGTCATGCTTAACTCAGCCAAGCAGCTCATTGCAGCCAAGTGGCGAACTGACAGTATCCCTACATTAGAGGAATGGAGGGAGAAGGTGAAGGGAGTCATATTGCTAGAAAGATACCACTATTTCAAAACAAATCAAATAGCATTATACAATGATATGTGGTTTTACTGGGAGTCATATATAGGAGCCATAGAACAACATTAATTACCTTTAGCGAAGACAAGAAGTTCTATAGTTTCTGGTTCAGCTGTCCCGAACAAATAGTCAGGTAACGATTGAGAATAGATGTTCTCTGCAGGAGTTAGATGTATTTCGTTTTTGTTTTTTTGTTCATGTTATTGTTTATGTCTATGTTATGGTAATTAAGTTTATCACATATAATGCCGATGTCAACGTTGTGTTCAAGACTGAGTCAAGTTTCAATATCACTTCAAAGCAATATATATAATAAGATGCGAGAAGCAAAGCACCTGATGGAATGTGTAAGAAGACTTAGATTATAATACTTTAAATATCAACTGTGTCATATAGCATTGAGTTTGTATCACTTTCTATTGAAGTGTCAGATAACTTGTAATAACTGCATTGATATTGTATATTTTGTTTTTTTACCTTGTACTGAATTTCTTTATGAAAAATCTAATAAAAAAATAATAAAGAAAAAAAAAATTAATATAAATTCCTGAATTCTTTTTATTATAAACACATTGAAATATATTTGTAGGAACCAGAGTATGAGTCAATACTATACATGTTTAAAACTATTAAAATATGCTATGCAAAGTTCATAAAAGTTTGGCCTCCATTACATATGCAGCGTCGCCCGCAAAATCCTCCGGCGTCAGTTTTTACGCGATTTTGGTATTACATATACGGCGTAGTATACAAGTTACGCGCGTATATTTCACCCGTCGCTCGCAATTATTACTCCCATAGGCTAACATGGGACCACGTCGGTATTCAATATCCAGCACAATGCCTTACGTGGCGAAAATGGAGAAATCTTACTCCATTTTTACCTCGCCATAAAAGGCAGCCGTAGCAGGCCTTGCGCTGAGTATGGGAGCACCGTAACTCCCGAAAATGCCTGCAAAAATAAACTAACACCTAATGCATGCGCAATGTCTATCTACCTGTCAACCGCAATCCCCCGCCGCAATAACTAATAAAGTCTATTAACCACTATATCCGCCATCAATAACAAATAACTAAATTAGAGCATACTGTTTACATAGGTGGTGAGCATCGGGTAAAAATTGACCTTCACTTTAAAACTATTAACCCTTAGTTTAATTAGTTTAAATTTCTTGTAATTTATTTTTATTTTCTGTAATTTAGTGGGGGGATTTTTTGTACTTTAGTTTATTTTATTTTATTGTATTTAATTTTAGGTAATTGTAGTTAATTAATTTATTTAATGATAGTTTAGTGTTAGGTGTAATTGTAACTTAGGTTAGGATTTATTTTACAGGTAAATTTGTCTTTATTTTAACTAGGTAGCTATTAAATAGTTAATAACTATTTAATAACTATTCTACCTAGTTAAAATAAATACAAAGTTGTCTGTAAAATAAAAATAAATCCTAAAATAGCTACAATGTAATTATTAATTATATTGTAGCTATCTTAAGGTTTATTTTATAGGTAAGTATTTAGTTTTAAATAGGAATAATTTAGTTAATAATATAAATTTTATTTAGATGTATTTAAATAATATAAGTTAGGGGGGTGTTAGGGTTAGAGTTAGACTTAGGTTTAGGGGTTAATAACTTTATTATAGTGGCGGCGACGTTGGAGGCTGCAGATTAGGGGTTAATACATTTAATAGGCTATGTGGACTATGGTGGTTTAGGGGTTAATACTTGAATAGGTTTATTGCGTTGTGGGTTAATGGCGGATTAAGGGTTAATAGTTTTAAAGTGAAGGTCAATTTTTACCCGATGCTCACCACCTATGTAAACAGTATGCTCTAACTATTACAGTTGCTAAGATAAAATTTGCAAAAAATCAATTATTTATTATTTAATTTTATATATAAAAAACCTTTGTTTCGTCTGTTTACTCCTCCCCGATCCACTTCCTTATTTGGCCCTGTTGACGTAGCGATCATTTCAACCAGCCCGCCGTGTCACTACCAAGCTCGTGCACAAGACTGGTTACAAACTGCGCATGCGTATTGTAAGAGCATTCGCGCATGCGTGGCAATTTGAAAGAACGTTATTTCTATTCCTCGGTTTACATGATAATTACCCGTTTTGAGGATTATAAACGGCAAACTGTAAATTCACTTCCTTTCTTCTCACTGTAACACTGACTGAGTCAATGTATCTAAGGAAAGCATACAGCGTAATACGCATATAATGCACGCGCATGATGTATTTGACAAGAGCAGAAATTAGACGCATGCGCTATTGTTACCGATGACGTGGGTAGAAAGGGGCAGGACGCCACAGGGGAAGTGAAGGAATTGGAGAAAAAGACGAAAAAAAATGTCAATCAAATGGGGGTAGATGTCGGGTGGACAGTTGCGTTGAAACGGAGGGTAATTGAGAAATAAAAAATAAAAGTACAAAATTATTTATAAAGATTTTGATGAATGAACATGATGTTTATTTTACATGTTAATGATGATACTGGGATCGAGTGAGGCAGACTTGACCTTCACTTTAAGAGGTAGTTTGCGATGTTGGGGTTGGCGGATTTAGGGGTTAATAATTTAGTTATTACTTGCGGTGTGGGTTTGATGGCGGATATAGTGGTTAATAGACTTTATTAGTTATTGCGGCGGGGGATTGCGGTTGACAGGTAGATAGACATTGCACATGTGTTAGGTGTTAGTTTATTTTTGCAGGCATTTTCGGGAGTTACGGTGCTCCCATACTCGGCGCAAGGCCTGCTACGGCTGCCTTTTATGGCGAGGTAAAAATGGAGTAAGATTTCTCCATTTTCGCCACGTAAGGCATTGTGCTGGATATTGAATACCGACGTGGTCCCATGTTAGCCTATGGGAGTAATAATTGCGAGCGACGGGTGAAATATACTACGCCGTATATGTATATACTATTCTACCTAGTTAAAATAAATACAAAGTTGCCTGTAAAATAAAAATAAATCCTAAAATAGCTATAATGTAATTATTAATTATATTGTAGCTATTTTAGGGTTTATTTTATAGGTAAGTATTTAGTTTTAAATAGGAATAATTTAGTTAATAATATTAATTTTATTTAGATTTATTTAAATAATATTTAAGTTAGGGGGGTGTTAGGGTTAGGGTTAGACTTAGGTTTAGGGGTTAATAACTTTATTATAGTGGCGGCGACGTTGGCGGCGGCAGATTAGGGGTTAATACATTTAATTGCCTATGTGGGCTATGGCGGTTTAGGGGTTAATACTTGAATAGGTTTATTGCGTTGTGGGTTAATGGCGGATTAAGTGTTAATAGTTTTAAGAGGTAGTTTGCGATGTTGGGGTTGGCGGATTTAGGGGTTAATAGTTTAAATAGGCATATTGCGTTGTGGGGGGTTGTCGGTCTAGGGGTTAATACATTTAATATTAGTAATGAGAGGGGGGATTGCGGATATAGGGGTTTTACGTGTCGGGCTTATTTTTTATGAGGCGTGTTAGACTTTTACGGGAGATTTGTTATTTTATTTACTTTTCTTAGGCGCTGGCAGTTTCTAAAGTGCCGTAAGTCACTAGCGACTCCAGAAATTTGTCTTTACGCTCATTTCTGGACATCGCTAGTTTATCAGACTTACGGCACTTTATGAACTGCCAGCGGGGTTTATGTAATACCCAGATGTGCGAGGTGAAATTACGGACGGTGCAGGTTTCCACACTTGCGCCGAAATCTGCGGCGTATATTTGATCACGCCCTTTATCTTTAAAACTAGCCATATTCAAAATAGCCTTTCATTCAATTAACACAATGAGATTCCAAGATATTTAGCTACTAACATTCAAACTGGTACAATCAACAGTTCTTAGTTAAACTATAGGACAATATACACTCTAATTTAAATACCAGAGATTATATATATATATATATATATATATATATATATATATATATATATATATATATATATATATATATAAATATATTCTATATGTGAACAGTTAGTTTAAACTACACAGGCTATGAATACAAGGTTAACATACAATTTATTTCTTTAAGTCTGCTACATACAGCAACAATGAATGTTTGTTTATTTTAAATATTTTGCATATAAAAAGGCAAGCTTAAAATTACACAGGACTATGAATATAATTCTAAAATATAAATATGGTCTTTAAATCTATCAGTTGTAGTTTAACTGCAGTGACTATGCATATATTTTGTTTTAAAATATCTGTAATTAGCAATCTTTTTATACTTTACCCAGATAAACAAATCGATATCCAATATTTCTCAACAGGTCCAATCTCACCTCAGAATACCAAAATTGGAGTATTGTTGCATATGGAGAATAAAAGTAGCTGTGTGCTTATAATAACTGCAGCAGTTAGTAGTAGTTCGTCCAGGGTTTCAGCAAAACAGTTTACCAGCCAAAATTAGCAAGAGTTAGCCAGCAGCAGCCTTCTTTCTCTCTATGCTTGGGGTTAAATCATCTGATATCACCCCTCCCCTTTTTTGATCAGTACCATCATTGGTGAGATTGGCAACGCACAACGCAAGCTTGTCTTGGATTGGTTATCTGGGAAGTATCTCTCTGATTGGCCCTAGAAAATTTCATTTTTAACAGCCAAAGCCTTCTGGCTGTATTACTGGACCTTGGCCATCGGGGGGCAGCAGACAAACAAACAGATTCATTTAATCATTTCTAACATTTAAAAAATATTTCTTTAAAATGTGTAATAAATGCCATAATTTCTTTACATTAATAATTTATATGTTCAAATTTATTGTACTATGTCACATTATTCCTTCTGATTATTTTAATATGAAACATTAGTATTCTTTTTAATATCATATTACATCAGAGTAATTTATACTGCTAACTATTCCAAAATTAATAGCATTTAAAATCCTGATTTATATATTCATACAAATACATCATGTTTTATATTCAGTACTGCACTGCATCCCAACATGAATATAATATATTTCATATTTCAAAATAAATCCTGAATGCATGAATCTTGTCTATGGTCCATATTCATAGGACATCTTGTTATTATATGTCTGAAAAATATAGAGATACAGAGGTTATTTTTCCATACAGATTAATATTTCATATCTGTATATCTCTCTTTGAGAGGATAAAATACTCAGGATATCATTTAAAATATCAATTACATATGTACTTCTTAGATGCCTGGAATGAAAGAGATAATTGTTAGAATGCTCATTTTAAATTCTAAAACATTCTATGCTTCCAAAATATATATAAACATACACACATTCATTTATATGCAGTGTTTAAAATTATACAAAAACCCAGCAGATTATAGATTGTTATATAGTTATTTCAATTTTCAGGCTGTATAAAAAATTTTTTTGAATTCAAGTAGTCACACTATAACATGTGTCTTTGCTGGTCAGCTTTCATTGCTTCAATTACACAGCAGGGATTAATTTGTATTGAAGTGTAAATGGTTACTTTCCCACAAAATATGTCACCTATGCTAGACTACCAGGCAACGTTGTAAGGAGTAGGAGATTTTTTTTTTATATATATATTAATTTTTATTAGATTTTACAACATTACAACAACAATAAAGGCAGAGATCAAGTGAGATGTAGTACAATCACATTATTTTTTTTTTATTTTTTTTAAATAATTTTTATTGAGGTTTTGAACAATATGATATACAATCATAAGAAAAGGTAAACATAACTTCACAGTTTGAATGCATCTGCACAAGACACCAAATAGCTTTGAAATCAAAATGACATTAGTTGTTGGCGTATCACATTCATAGTCGTAAATAATACTAATAAACACAAATTAAAAATAAACCTCAGGTTTTCGTTTTTGTGGTTAATAAGCTAGAGCATTTACAAATAATATTTGAATTTTCAAATTTTCACATTTTAAGTGATATAAATATGTAGTATACAACGTGTGCTTAACATCAAAACTAATTTCAAATCATATTATTACGCCATGTGCTTCGCTTATGCTCATATTACTATCTTTTCCTCATTACTCACGTTATAAATTCTCTGGATAGTTCTGAATGGGAACTAGTGAGTTAATCTTATAACTCCATGACCTTATAAAGAGTACATCACTCATCATAGTTAGTTATGATGCATCATTTGTACTTTATCTTGTATTCCCTTACAATACCATAAGAGAATATATGCACATATAAAAAGGGGAATAAGGAGTTTGGGTGCTATGAAATATATTGATGGTAAATGCGGTTGTTTTCAAGGGAAACCGCCAAAGAAGTGTCTGGCCTAAATTATAGAGAACCAGAACACTATAAAGGGATGGGGGTTGGGAGACTAGCCTAGTTAAACAGCATAGAAATATTTAAACTATTATTGTTATTGTAAGAGCGGCAGTGACACTGAGTTATACATCGTGGTCGCAAGAATGGCATATATTGTTATTATTATTATGGTGAGATCTCCAATACATAACTAGTAGGGGTTGCTATGGAGAGCATATATATCAACACTGAAGGACATGCAGGGAGAAAATCCCATCAATGCAAATGATTGGCTTCACTGGGACCAGCTGGATGTAGAGTTTATAACTTTAAACCTGAATCATATATCACATATAGTAGTCGCAGAAGAGCTAGGTCTTATATATAGGCACTCATATGAATACGTGTATGCATGCGTAGAACCAGCTATATAACCTTGTCATAACAAACGCCCCTCAATACCCGCATCAGAAGTCAATTTATAGGGGTGGGGGAGCAGGGGATCAACCAATTTGTACAACATACATATAGCTTATTAGTAACTATATCTGGGGAAACGCCAGTACACAGGGATTGTGGGTAAATGAGAGTTGATCTCCTAAATAGTCTAAAGCTAAGTTTATATCCCAGTATGCAAAGATTAATGTTGTGCACATTAACTCAGACTAGTAATGGAGGTGTAAGTCTTGTCCCCTGGGCGCGGGCCCTACACCCAGTAACAAGCAAACACACATTGTGATATATACATAGTAGTCTGATTAAAATGGATTAAATAATGAGCAATGAATATAGCTAGGGCGTTACAGAAAGGGCTTGAAATGGGTATAACTTAGTGAGGATGTCAATTTCCTATAGGAAAAAATGTATTTAACTCAACTTCTGAACACAGAACAGCGGGGTTGCATAAGAATCATAATAAAGACAACTACTTAGGCTCATATCTAACTTGAGCAGCATGAGAATATCCAGGAACTTTATCTAACATAAATCCACTACCTAACCATTGTATAGTGCAGTGCTAATACTGGACATAGTAACTATAAAATGTAATACCCATTTAGTTAGTTCCTACCATGGTACTGAGTCTGGCATCCTTGTATAGGTAGGGAGTACTATCAAGACTCCACAGAGCTTTTCTTGGGCAAAACATACACATTGTTCAAATGAAGCGTCAGAAGTAAAATGCATTACCTACAGGGCGCAATAACTATGTATTGTACCTCTCATATAATAAGCTCCCGCCACATTATTAAACTTGACATCACTTCAGTAACATAAAAAATAACCATACTATAACTTAGTAAAGAAACATATGAAAGAGGAGCCCTAAAGGCTACAGCTATGGGTAAAAACAGTGTCGCAAAGTTAAATCGGGACATTGTTAAAAGCAAAAGGTAGTATGCATATACAGATAAATGGCGGTAACCTGTAAACAGATCTCAAAACGTTAACAGATGTGAGACAGTTAACGTGCCATAAGTATTTGATTTTAAAAGGTTTACTATAAGAACCTAAAATGGACTGCCATGAATTACTGGCTTACAGTTCGTTATAACAAGGGAACCACAGTCATATTTTTACAATAAAACATTTGCTAGCTATATAGTAAAAAATAATAAAATTAAAAAGAAAATTTTAGTTGTGGCAGCATGTCAGATACCAGGCTCAGAGATGGTAGGTAAGGGGAGCTGTGTCCTTAAAGTACATTTACATCGTCACACAGATCAAACTAGCGAAATTTGCTAGAGACCCAGTCTGAGTGTAGCAGGTCCCAATGGACCAAATGTCCAGCAAGTAAAACAGTCATGGAATTATCACTTGCACAAAAGTTGTCCCGCTCACCCCAGCCTCTCCCTCTGCCGCGGACCGCCAGGATCCCATTGTAGATGTAGCGACGCTGCACAAAGAAGCACAGCCAGCAGAAGTAAAGGCCCCATATCAGCAGCGCTAACCGACCGGACCTTTCTGCCTCTCAGATTTTCAGCAGACGGGAGCAGGTAGGTGATCTGCTGCGTGAGGGGAGCCGCCACAACGCTCCTAATACGGACTGCAGTGTCCAGGCTCTGTATGTCTCGGGAGCATAGAATCTTTTTCTCTAGAGTAGGTGCCTCTCCGACACAGCCGACCTCCTGAGCGCACACTATAAGACTATCGTAGGTGCTTGCTTGTAAAGGGCTCCATAACTTCACCCGCCGATCCAAGTCAGGGCT
Organism: Bombina bombina; assembly: GCF_027579735.1. Taxonomy (NCBI): domain Eukaryota; kingdom Metazoa; phylum Chordata; class Amphibia; order Anura; family Bombinatoridae; genus Bombina; species Bombina bombina. The sequence goes on along the minus strand of NW_026512502.1, from coordinate 101,110 downwards.
AGCTGAAACATCTTGCCCCGTTGCCGCTACAAGAGCCCGTGACAAGTTGGAGAAATGAGTGTCAATTAGGGCTTTGAGTTCTTTGCCCCACATGGCCAGCGCCATCTTATCTTATGCCTCCACAAAGGCCGCTTCGTCTCTCTGTTAAATCACGGTGATTTGAGCTTCAATTTTCGCAGGCACATAGTAGAAGGAGCTTATAGAAGTGTGGTCGGTCTCTGAGTAACGTTGAACTACATGATAGAGTGGGTTTAGCTTAATTTATTATATCCAGAGCTAGGAGCTCTATACACTTGCGACCATCTTCTTCAGCGGCTAGCTCCGCCCCCCCTACAATCACATTATTGATATGCACATTGATACAAAATAATTTTTTCAGGATGCCCCTGGTTTCAAGTCTCTACACATTGTTGCTAAGGACCTGGGGGCCTCAGAGTATCCAAGTCCAAGTGTATTCAGTTTATACTTTCCCAGGTTTTCAAAATGGGAGGGCATCCGTAGTTCAATTCTCAGCAGTTCAGTGCCATGAATGTAATTTGAGATTATATATCTGTGGTATTTTGTCTCATGCTCTTTGTAATAAATAGAAATAGAATGAAAAGAAAAGGAAAAGAAAGAAGGTGGATATAGCTTAATGATACTGTCATTTTATGCCCTCAAGAATCAGTAGTGGCGCCTTCAAGTAATGTTACATGTGCTATCTACTGAATTTGTATGATTCCCATATAAACATCAAGTCAAGGTAGAGTGATAATTGGTTCAGTTTTAAGTAGTGAAATCTTTCTAGCATAAGATTTTTTTCTACCAAGGCTATCCATTCTGATATGGTGGGAGTGATTGCTGACTTCCATTTTCTCGGTATTAGCTGGTTGGCTGCGTTGAGTAATATGTGGAACAGATGCTTTCTTATTTTACAGGTAATTTCAGCGGGGTGGCTCAACATTATAAGCTCTGGACTAGGAAGAAGTTGGGTGTTTAAAATGTTGTTAATATGTGTGAAAATAGACATCCAGTAAGTTTTAATATTATCACAATCCCACCAAATATGAGAGAGATGACCGTCTTGAGAGCACCCTCTCCAGCAGGATCCTGAGGAGTGTTTATATATGTATTTAATTCTGGCGGGAGTAAGGTACCACCTCATCATTAGTTTAATATTTGTTTCCTTAGCTTGGGCCGAGTGTCCTGAGTGCATAAGATTGGAGAATCTATTTTTCCAGGACCCTGCAGAAGAATGAATATGTAGCTCATTATCCCATTTTTTGGTATAAGAAGGAATATCTGGGTAGTGATGTTGTACAGCTAGTTTGTATATTTTGGAAATTACTCCCTTCACTGCCACTTGGGAAGTACATATTTGCTCATATGATGTAAGTGGACGGGTCAGCTCTCTTCTAAACCTATGTGACATTATGTAATGTCTCATTTGGTGTACACGGAACCAAGATGTTAGGAATGGGTTTCCTAGTAAGTCCAATTGGGATTTGTCTTTGATGTTGCCCACCTCATCTAGCAGGAGATGGATAGGAAGGAGCTTCAGGGGGTCTACAGTAGAGCTACATTCCAAAACTCTGAGTTAAACAGTAATGTGGTAAGGGGTGAGTAACGGGATGATATTTTATTTGGTGTTTTGCAGATTTGTTTCCAATCAGACCAAGTCCCATTGGAAAGTGAGGATGATGAGATGGAGTGTTTGTTAAAAAAAACTGGATTCCAGCAGACAGAGTGTAAATTACATGTCGTTGCTAGGTCAGATTCAATTTGCACCCAACTTTTCTGGGGAGATGTATCTAGTTTATACCATTCATGTATTCTTTGTAGGGATATGGCAAGTTTATAGGATCTGAGATGTGGAACACCCAGACCTCCTTCAGTAGGGGGTTTAAAAAACGTGTTTTTATTTATCCGTGGGGGCCTGCGTTTCCAGATATAGTCGTTTATAATTCGTTGCATGGTTTCTAAATCTTTTTGTGTACCTGGTATTGGAACAGTCTGGAGAATATATAGGATTTTTGGTAGAAGGGTCATTTTTGTAGCTTGTATTCTACCTAGCCAAGATATGTTTTTTGGGAGCCATTGGGATGTAAGAGTTTGGAGTTCTGTGATTAGACTACCATAGTTATATCTACATAGATCTGACATTTTTGGGGTAATGCAAATGCCAAGGTATTTCAGGAATTTAGATTGTTGTTTAAAGGGGCAGGTTGATTTCAATATATTGAGGGTGTGAGTTGTTAAATTTAGGGGTAAATATTCTGATTTGGTCATGTTAACTAAGAAGTTTGAAATTGTCCCAAATTGTGTTATTTCAGGGATCACTTGTTGTAGAGACATTATGGGGTCTGTAAGGGTCAAAAGGATATCGTCTGCAAAGACGGCCAATTTATGTGTTTGGTTAGCAATAGTTATTCCTTGGATTTGGTTGTTTAAACGTATTTTGATAGCCGGAGGTTCAAGGGAAAGAACAAAAAGAAGCGGTGAGAGGGGACAACCCTGTCTAGAGCCATTGCGAATCTCAAAGGGCTCTGAAAGGGTGCCATTAATCCTGATCTGTGCTGTGGGGTTTGAGTATAATGCAAGAATTTTTCGGATAAAAGAATCTGGGATATGGAAATGTTGTAGGGTCGAAAGTAAGTATGTGCAGTCCAGTCGGTCAAAGGCTTTTTCAGCGTCTGTGGATAAAAAAACAGTCGGTGTCTTGGTCTGAGTAGCATATTCCAGTAGGTTAAGAACTTTGACAGTGTTGTCTCTTGCTTCTCTATGGGGTATAAAACCCACTTGGTCCTGGTGTACAATGGATGGTAGAATTTGGTTGAGGCGGGAGGCCAATATCTTTGCATAAAGTTTGAGGTCTATGTTCAACAGAGATATTGGCCTAAAATTCGCCGGAGTGTTTGGGGGTTTGCCAGGTTTAGCTATAACCGAAATATTGGCCTGCATCATGGTGTCAGGGAAAGGTGACTCTTCTGCTATGGAATTAAACAAGTTTGTTAAATGTGGGATTAGGAGCGGAGCAAAAGTTTTGTAATATAAGCCTGTAAATCCATCGGGTCCCGGGGCTTTGTTTTGTTTTAATTGTTTTATAGCTTCTAGTACTTCTGATGTCTGGATGGGATGGTCTAAGTGTTTACGTTGATCGTCGTTTAGTTTGGGAATGGGTAGATTATCTAAGTATTTATTTATTACAACATAATATATGGTTTTGGGGGTCTCTTTGTGGGAAAAGGTTATATAATTTGTGATAGAATTTATTGAATTCTCTGGCTATGGATTTGGTGTCTTCTAACTGTTTATTATCTGACGATTTAATGGTGTGGATATAGGTTTTTTGTTGTTGTTTTAATGCCCTGGCTAGGAGTCTGCCAGATTTGTTTCCTTCTCGGTAAAAGTTTTGTTGTAGATGTAGAAGTTGTTTTTGTGATTTAATATGTAACATAGAATTGAGTTTTTCTCGTTTAGAAGTGAGTTGTTCTAGAGTGGAATTATCATCGGGGTTAGATTTGTGTTTAAGATCTAAATCTGCAATTTCTGTGGCTAAGAGATTGATCTCTTCTCAACTTTTCCTTTTAATTTGGGCGGCAGTTTTAATAAACTCACCTCTTATTGTACTCTTGTGAGCTTCCCAGAGGGTGCCCAATGCAATATCTGGAGTCGCATTTATGGAGAAGTAAGAGGATATATGTTCCATAAATAATTCTTTTTGAGCAGGGTCTAATAGAAGGGAGTCATTAAGTCTCCATTGGAAATCCCTGAGAGGGGCTGTTAGCCAGTGTATGGTGCAGTTAACAAGGGAGTGATCCTACCATGTTGTGTGACTTATGGATGAGTGTATGGTATGTGACAGGATTAGGTGGTCTACTAGAATATAGTCCAGTCTAGAATAGTTACGGTTGGGGTGAGAAAAGAAGGTTAAGTCCAGTTTGTGGGGGTTAAAGTATTTCCATGTATCGTGTAAGCCGAGAAGTTTCAGTTTCTGCCAGATTTTATGCAGGTTTGGTGTTTTAGCTCTAGTAATAGGGTTTGAACAGTCCACTGTAGGGTCAAGGGGAAAGTTTAAATCTCCTGATACTATCAGGGACCCCCTAGCATCTTTAAGGGCTAAGTCAACTACAGAGGTTATGAATTTATCTTGGTGTGAGTTTGGAGCGTAGACATTGATTAGAGTTATTGGCTTGCCGTATAGGAGGCCTTTTAGAAATAAATACCTGCCTTCTTTATCGCCTACAACTTGTGTCTTGATAAAAGGAATCGATTTGTGAATTAAAATACTAACCCCATTGATTTTTTTGTGTGGATTAGTGCTGTGGAAATATTGAGGCTAGTGCGGGGAGAAATATTTTGGGATACACTTCCCCCTTAAATGGGTTTCCTGTAGAAATAATATATGCCCTCCTCTTTTTTGCAAGTCTAGAATAGCTATTCTTCTTTTATTGGGGCAATTTAGGCCTTTGGTATTTTGCGTGAAAATGTTTAATTTTTGTCGTGCGCGGCTATCCATTAAATTCTAAAGTGTTGGTGAACCTGATATGTAGTGATATACGTAACATTCTGAGGCATTCAAAAATGGCAGTTTGAGCTTATATAAGAGAAGAGGGGAATATAGAGAAAGAAAGAGGGGAGGGAATAGATATAAAAGGAAGAGAGAATAGAACACAGTAGTTAGAGACAGCAGTGTAAACAACATATCTCTAACGATAGGGAGATATACTCCCAACTAAGTGAGAACAATAACATTAAAAATCAACATCAGATAACAATAAACAGTCTAACCTTAACCTTAAATAAGCCATGTTAGCAGCTCTAGGAGCTCTAAGATACAAAATATATAGGTTTACCAGAACCTTTTTCAGGTCAATTTCTTCCTCATAAGAGTTGTGAGCAGGCAAAGATATGTCCAAACGAAAGCTGGGGTTTCATCACCCCTTGTCATCAAGTGTTGGTGATTCTGATTGTGGGGGTTTACGTGTTTTTCTCTGGGAGGCCTGTCTCCATTCTCCCCGCTGAGGCAATGGTGGTGTTTTCCTTGGGTTAGTGCCATCTTCTTGAGGTGTGGAGGTGTCATCCATTTGAGGCCTTGGAATGTCCAGGTCTTTACAGATGTTTGGGATGTCTTTAGTGGAAGAGCAGGTGATGCGTCTCCCCTTCCAGAGGACCTGTAGGTGAAAGGGGAAGCCCCACCTATATGGGAAATTAAATTTCCTCAGTAGCATTGTAAGCGGTTTGAGCTCCCTCCTTTTTGTGAGGGTTCTTTGTGATAGGTCTGCAATCATTTGGATTTCAGCATTTTCATACTTAATAGGTTGCTGCTCTCTGGCTAACCTCATCAGCTCCTCTTTTTCTTGAAAATTCGTGATGCGGGTTATAACGTCCCTTGGTGGTTGCCCAGCCAGCGGCTTGGGGCGTAATGCCCTGTGTGCTCTGTCCAAGCTGATTTTTGAGGGGGTGTCTTCTTTTTTAAGTGCACTGAAAAATTCCTGGAGATATTGTTCGATGTCAGATGGTGAAATAGACTCAGGTATTCCCTGCAGTCTAATATTATGACGTCTACTGCGATTTTCGACATCATCTATCTTATCTTCAAGCTCATTGATGGTGGTGTCTTGTTTATGTATAGTATTTTGGAGTTCAGAGATAGCCTCCGCCTGTGAGTCCTGTATATTTTCAAGTGACTCAACTCTATTGCCTATATCTGATATGTCCTTTTTGAGCTCTGATATTTCTTCTTTAATGCACTGCTTGACCTCAGCTACAAGGGAAGAAAAATCCTTCTTTGATGGAATTGATCTGAACAGAGCTGAAGGTATTGTGATATTATCTGGAACATGGTCACTTTCAGAATCAGATGAGCTTTGTTTTGATCTTTGTTCTGGAAGGGATTCCTCCATGGGAGCAGTTTTTTTGGTTTCTAATGCTTTGAAGAAGTTATTTACTGAATGAGTAGTCGTTTTCAAATGCTTAGTGTTTTTGCCAGATTTACTGATTTTTTTTGGAGACATAGCTAGAATATTTAGCGTGGTATAATCTAGCTGCGGGCACTGTAGCTTTAAAAGATGTTTGAGAGAACTGTTGTGTTATAAGGGAATCCTTTATTCTTAGCTATTGTGTGCAGCAAATAAAGGCAATAGAGATAGCAGCTTCGGTTACATAAGGCTGAGAGTAATAATCCCATTCAACAGAGACTAGTGGTACAAGTTTATATTCACATAGATAGGGATTATTTGGCAAACAGTCCCAAGTTCCACTGTGATTGCACATATAATGCGGTATTTGTAGTGTTCATACTATTTACCGTTATTGTGGGCTTTCTACTTAAGCTTCTTATCTACTGGTTTCAGATATCCCCTTTTTAGAGGGTGCTTTACTGGTTTCTCCTTTTCGCTCCTTGATGTATTTTTGCTATTGTGGGGACACCGCATCGAAACTTGTTGTTGTTGGTGCGCAACAAACTCTAGCGCAGGATGCGGCCTGCTACGGATCTGCCGTTGCTCTGTATAAGCCTCCGGTTGCAAAAGGGTAGGTGTTGTATGTGTTCAGTGATCTTACCGGAGCTGCCCTTTTATGAAGCCTCACATTCTTGTTGTCCTAGATAGCTAGAGCTGTGCGGTTATCTTCCGATGAGGCCCGGTATGCATTGGGCCTGCGTGTGCTGGAGCGTCGACTGTGCAGGTTAAACCTTTGTGGTGGGCAAAGTAAGGGCTACAAATCAAAGTCCATAATAAGCGGGACACATCGTAAGGGTTTATAGCCCAGTAGTGCAAAGTGGCTATCGCCAATTACGTTCTCACTTAGCAAGGGATCAGGAGCTCAGTCACACAGCAGCCATCTCCAAGGAGTAGGAGATTTTATCACATATTTCCAGGTAATGACCACATGGCCTTTTGAAATGGTTGTTAAAGTTAAGTAAACCAAATGTTTTATTGTCCTCACTTGGATGCCTTTTAACTTTGCATACTGAATGGGGGAGGACTGAATATGGGTTTCAAGTCAATATTTCTGAATGAATGAATCATTTGGTACTGATTAGCTAAATATATAATAATATATATATATATATATATATATATATATATATATATATATATCTTTACATATACCTTGACAGCATCTTTCAAATACTTAAAAGCCTTGTCTGCTTCTGTAGACCATTTAACCATCACTGGAATAAACCTTCTATAATATCTAGTCAAACCCAAAAAAGCTCTAACTTGTTTCTTTGTTAGGAGCTGGCACCAGTTTTGTATGGCTTCTATTTTAGTTGTCTGTGGCTTAAATAATCCTCTCCCAATTGTATATCGCAAGTACTTAGCTTCCACCTCCAATTTAATTGCCTCCCTACGGGCTTCAGTAAACTCTATAGGGTTTAAGGGAAAAATCTTTCCCTGGTTCTGTAACTATGTCATGTTTAATTACATTAGTTCTCCCTGTCATCATGGTAAACACCTCTCTGTTCCTTCTAATAAATTCCTTGACCTCTTGCTTTTGATGCACATATAGGGTTTCAGAAACATTTATTTCTGGCTCAGTAACAGGTATCTCTGTTGTATTTACCGCCCACAAAACTTCCCTATCCTTCCAGGGCTTCAGTAAATTAATGTGATATATCTGCTCAGGTTTTCTTCTCCCTGGCTGACTCACCTTATAGTTTACATGACCCACCTTTTCAATTACCTCATATGGGCCATGCCAAGTAGCCAAACATTGATTTTCTACTGTAGGGACTAAAACTAATACCCTGTCACCAGGCTGAAACACTCTAACCCTAGAAGTACGATTATAACTGTGTTTTTGTGCTTCTTGGGCTTTTCCCATATGTTCCCTAACTATAGGCATGACAGCCTCCATCCCATCCTGCATTTGAGATATTTGCTCAATAACACTTCTATAGGGTGTAGTTTTCTGTTCCCATGTCTCTTTAACAATATCAAGTAATCCACGTGGATTTCGACCATACAAAAGTTCAAAAGGTGAAAACCTTGTTGAGGTCTGAGGAACTTCCCTGATAGAAAACATTAAATAAGGCAATAAAAGGTCCCAATTTTTTCCATCCACATCAATTGCCTTCCGTAACATACTCTTTAGGGTCTTATTGAACCTCTCTACCAGCCCATCAGTTTGAGGGTGATATACTGAAGTTTTCAGATGCTTAATATGGAGCAGTTTACACAATTCTTTTGTAACCTTAGACATAAAAGGAGTCCCTTGATCTGTCAAAATTTCCTTGGGTATACCCATTCTACTAAACATAAACATAAGTTCCTTTGCTATAAATTTTGCAGAACTATTACATAGGGGTACTGCCTCAGGATAGCGGGTTGCATAATCCAGGACAACCAGTATATACTGGTGTCCTCTGGCTGACTTCACCAGTGGAACTATCAAGTCCATGGCAATTCTTTCGAATGGCACCTCAATGCTTGTTAAAGGCACTAATGGACTTCGAAAATCCTTAGTGGGAGCAGTTAGCTGACACTTGGGACATGAAGAGCAATAATTATTAACGGCCAGTAAAACCTTCTAAGGACCCTTTCTTTAGTCTTATCCATTCCCAGGTGCCCCCCTAGTACGTGACTATGTGCAGGATTTAACACTGTATTACGAAAAACTTGAGGTACCAACAACTGTTTAACAATATCTGTGCCCTTTTTGTCTACTCTGTATAGCAGGTCATTATTTGCTTCAAAGTGAGGATAAGGTAATGGATTTTCTGGCTGTGAAATAACACCATTTACAACCAGGATATAATTTCTTGCTTCAGCCAAAGTGGCATCCTTCCATTGGGCACTTTTAAAATTACCACAATTACAGTGAAAGTAAATTTTGCGCTTCAATATTAATGCTATTCATTCATCTTATATATAGTATTACAATCGCTAACTTTATTTTTTTAAATTCATTTGTCTTTTGTATATTTTTATATTTCAAATCTCATACAGTTTTCTGTACATCCTCCACCCACCAGCTCATTTCCTGCTTCTTCTCCCTTACAGGTAAGAGTGGTCCCAATCACTCTTACGTGTACTTCTGTGCTCGTTCCTGTGAAGCGTTGTATATTGCGCATGCGTAACAAAGATGATACATATTGAAACAATGAGTCATTAGATTCATTCCTGAGTATCGTAGCAGCAATCGTATTCTTTTTTTCTGTGCCATAAAAGAACATTTTGAAGAGCTCTATCGTCAACTTACTGGTAATTTCAAATATAACGTAAATATGATGTCTGCATATAAAGTTTACATTTTTTTATATATATATATATATTAGTCTGTCCTTCCATACTTACTATTGCCAATTGTTCCAAATGCTCCAATTCTTTTGATCGCTGTGTCCCGATGCCGGACAGACAAACTGGAGATTTGCGTGTAGAAAGACAATACGCATGTGTGTCTCATGAACACGCTTCGATATAGAGGCAGAGAATTCAATGAGACATGCATGCGTATTTGATAATGTGGGCGTATAGTAAAGCTGTTGGGACGGCAGTGGGGGACCAATAACAAGGATAAAGTTGATTTACGTCATTTTAATATCCTTTATTTTTTTTATTTTTTTTTAATCCGGGCGGAGAGATGTCAGAAGACCATAGTGTTTTCAAAGGTACATTACGAAGAGAATTAATAAATATTTAAAAAATTGATGAATTAAAGTTAAAATATTTTTCAATCTTTTGGCCATTAATACAGGGGAGAAAATATAAAGGGAAACAATATTGGAGGTCAGTCTGTAACGAAAATCATTGGTGCGGACACAAGGTAATCTTTTTGTGGGATTAATCTGATCTCTGACCACCATCCACAATTTATATTTGTCATCAGGATACCAGTGGATTGCTTCTGGGTGGATTGCAGGGAGCTGCTGCTGTTAGCTTAAGCAGCTATAAGAACATTCACTTGCTTTACTATCGCAATTGTCCTTTCACTAAGAACTGTGAGCTTGTCGCAGCACAGGATAAAACAACTGACACTTTCTTTTGCAAGGCAGTCAAGTCTAGTTGTTACAGTTTTAGCCCCCTGCTGTGAAATACCATACCCCTTTCACTAAGTATATATCCATATATTGATATACTGAGGGAGTGATGCACTCTTTATAGGAACAAATTTACTAAATCACTGCTCATACAAATAGGAGAGCTGAGGGATGCCTTGCAAAAAGCAGCAAAAGGCTGATAAAAATACTTCTGTAAGCACGCTCAATAAATATCTGAAGCAAGTAGACCAGTCCACCCCATCTCCAACTGACATCATGGAAGCTAACCGACGTGTTAACAATGCACAACAACAAAGCTCAGACACACAAGTACAGCATTTAATCACAAAAGAGGATCTAAGACCTCTGTCTTCCAAGGAAGACATTAGAGATGCAGTCCAAGATATGCGCAACCTCTTTAATGAATTAAGGAAAGACATCTCTGTTTTAGACACCAGCGTTTCCCAGGTGGAAGCCAAACAGCAGGAACATTCAGCCTCAGTAAAACTAATGAGCACTGAAATTCAAGGAAACTCAGAGGTAATACAACAGCTTTCTGACAAAATCAAAGACCTAGACAACAGGGGCCGACGGAACAATTTACGTTTCAGAGGAATTTCAGAGACCATCCACCCCCCCTGCCATTGATGGCTACCTCCAAAGTTTGTTCCGCACCCTGAAGGACTCCCCATCCTCCCCAGACATAATTCTAGAGCGTGCACACAATGCTCCCCCTAGAGATATCATCGTCGCTTCCTAAATTATAGAGACAAAGAAGAGATCCTCAGATGTGCACGACTTAAACACCCGGATCACCATGCAGGTGAGGAATTGCAAATTTTCTCGGACCTGTCTCCTACTACTCTTCAGAAAAGAAGGGACTTGGGCCACATTACAGCCAAGCTAAGGGCTCATAAAATTCAATACCGTTGGGGTTTTCCAGTATCGCTAGTGGCCACACATCAGAACAAATCCGTAACATTCCACCCAGGCTCGGATGTACAGGCCTTCTACACAAGCCTCTCAATTGATACTGATCAGCCACGTTGTGACACCATACCTGAAAACACTTCATCAACCCCTTGAAACTACAGTTGTTGATTGAGGCTATCCTGGCCAGAAGGTCTTCATGGTCCTTTATCTGGACTATCTACTGCAGTATCCTTTCCATTTTGATTTTGTACTTTTCCAAGTAATGGAGGTTAATTACTGCTTACAGTTGTACTTATTTCCACATTTACAAGCTACTAGGGAGGTGGATCTGGACACAGAGCCGAAAGAATCACTACACATTGGACATGTAGTAAGTTCACAGGAAAAACCTAAGGGCAAACGCCCTTCTGATTCCCTTCAGTTCAATATGTCAAATTCCACTCATAAGTTGTTTTGTTGAATCTCCTAGATCATACAGTTACTCTACACGATGTTTATATTAGTTATCATGATCTTTTACTTTTTCTCAGTTTTGAAGAGCTGAAAAGTTAACTAAGTTTGCTTAATTAATGGTCAATTATCTTGTTTTCCCATTTGCATTTCTTGCATGGTTGTTTTAATATTGTTTCATTTACAGTTTAATAAACAGGGGCCCAAGGCTCAATATCCCACTTAGTCACTATCTCATATAAATATACCTCCCCTCTTACAGCACTTAGCTTCTCCTTTACATCCCATCCCCTGGAAAGCTGCTGGCTAGGGCGGTACGTAGAAAACAGTTAAAAACACACGTACATCTTATACAAAACCCAGATGGTTCTGTGATCAAGGGCAGCAAACAAATGGCTAATTCTTTCCATTCATATTATCAGACATTATATAATATAGGACAGACCTCCGACCCTTCAGCACCTCATGGAGATACATTTGCTAGGATGCTCTTGATAGAACAATACTTAGCAGCGCTAGCCTTACCTCAATTGGACCCTGAACAAAGAGATAGATTAGATTCACACATCACTGCAGAGGAACTTATGCAGGCCATTAAGGATTTTCCTAGTGGAAAAAGCCCAGGCCCAGACGGGTTCTCCTTAAAGTACTACAAGTCATTTAATGACACATTAGGACCCTTGATGCTCCAACTTTTTAATAACTTGATAGAACAACCAGCACTTTCTAATACAATGCTTGAAGCGCATATTACAGTCTTACCCAAGCCGGGGAGGCCCCCCAATTCCCCAGCAAACTTCAGACCCATTTCCTTATTAAATTTGGACATCAAAATTCTGGCCAAAATATTAGCAAACCGCCTTAACAAATATCTTGCGAATCTCGTCTCATCTGATCAAGTGGGTTTTGTGCCAGGCAGGGAGGCACGAGATAATACCACCAAGGTGATTCAGATATTAAATTTCGCGCAAGTTGAGGGAGTGCCTATGGCACTCTTCTCGACGGACATGGAGAAGGCCTTCGACTGGGTCGATTGGCTTTTTCTGTGTCAGGTCATGAAGGCTATGAATTTCGGAGATCCCTTCCTTAATATGGTATTTGCTCTTTACTCGGCCCCCAATGCACGGATTAGAGTTAACGGCACCCTGTCAAACACTTTCTCCATATCAAATGGGACCCGGCAGGGGTGCCCACTGTCCCCCTTACTTTTCGCCCTCTCAATTGAAGCTCTAGCACAAAAGGTACGTCTTAACCCTAACATCAGGGGATCCGAGTTGGCGATGTAGAACACAAACAGGCGTTATACGCTGATGATGTTCTCTACACTTTCTCCGACATTGACTCGTCGATTCCAGAGCTTCTCACAGAACTTAAGGACTATGGAAATCTTTCTAATTTCCACTTAAATCTTTAAAAGTCTGAACTCCTTAATATTAACTCTCCCCCTGAACACACTTAATTCTTAGCAACAAATTAAAATGTTCCCATAGCGGCCACCAAACTGAAATACTTAGGTATTTACCTGTCGGCAAATTCATCCGAATTTTACAAAAATAACTATCTTACCCTTCGGAAAGAAATAATTAACGATTTATCTTCTTGGAGGAATAAATCTTTATCTTGGCTGGGAAAGATAGGCCTAATTAAAATGAATAACTTACCACGCATTTTATATGTAATGCAAACCGTTCCTATTCACTTACCTACGGATTTCCTTCCCCATCTTCAGAGAACCTTGGAACAGTTCATTTGGGCTGGAGTGAAAACTAGAATACCCAAAAAGACACTTTATCTCCCCAGAGACAAGGGGGGTTTGGGCTTCCCTGACTTAGCATTATACAGAAGGGCTATACTCCTACAGAGACTAACTGAATGGTCGCATAACACTACACAAAAACAATGGGTCAGGATAGACAGTCAGATCCTCCATTCCAATAATGTTGCTTCCCTTGCTTGGATCCCCACATCTAAGCGCCCCAAAATATTGTATAAATACCATTTAATAACAGAAACTCTCCTTGAATGGGACAGATTAATTTCCACCAGCACACACATATCAAACATCACTTCACCATTGATTCCAATTCTAGAAAACCCTGAAATACCATACTTTGAACTGAGCAAACATATGTGTAATCCACATAGCTTGAGATTAAGTACTCTACACTTTGCACTCGTCGGGGGAAGACTGCGTCCGCAACAAGAGATGACAGAACAATATGGGAATATTTTTTCTTCATGGTTGAGATACCAACTATCCCACTTTATAATGCATCACAAAAACAAATGCGACTTTTTTAGGGAACTCACCCCTTTTGAAACCCTATGCACAGGACTTACCCCACCAAAAACACTAATTTCAAAAATATACAAACTGCTTCTCACACCCCCAGACACGCATTTACCGACATACACTAGCGCATGGAACAGGGACCTCAATAATGCAATTGAGGAAGAAGAATGGCTCAAATCATTCAGACTAGTTAAACGCTCCTCTGTCTCGGCTACTGTTCAGGAAATACAACTCAAACTACTAACCAGATGGTATAACGCACCTTCTAGACTGCATCGAATCTTCCCAACAGCTTCTGCTGCATGCTGGAGGGGATGCGGTGAAATAGGTACACTCATACAGATATGGTGGGCATGTCCTAGACTGACGAATTATTGGGCGACTGTCCTCGGGGAGATGTCAAACAAGCTAAACACACATATACCAATCACACCAGAGACCATCCTATTCCTGCACCTTCCCGATATTATGGACAAACCTAAATGGGCCCTTCTCTTGATCATGCTCACAGGAGCGAAGAGGCTTATTCCCAGACTTTGGAAATCAAGGGAGGTGCCTGCTCTTTCTGAGTGGCGAACTGCCGTAAATGAGTTATTAATCTTGGAAAAGTTGCACTACATTAAGAACAAGCAGATGGTCATGTACGACATGATGCTGACTGTTTGGAATCCCTCCCCCCTATAGTCGATATAATTATTTACCTTCAGGCACAAAGCTAACCTCCACATGAATATGGCCGAATACCCACCTGAAAGCACCCCCCTTTTTTTTCCCCCTCTCTCTTCTTTTTCCCTATAGGCCCTTCCTTCCCCCCTTAGAAAATAAATGTATCTTCTTCCTTATACCCGGTGTGTACGGGTTGTTTTAACCTGAATCCTTTGTTCAAAAAGGTTTATATAACGGTTTGTTAAAAAATTTGTTGAAAATCCAAGCTTTGCTTCTCAGAGTTCAATGTTTATGTACCCTAAGACAATCTGTCTACCTTGTATGTTGGGGCGAGCTGGGACCTCGCTGGACCCCGGCGGGGATTTCCTCACACCATTACCTTGAGTTGGACTTTACCTCAAACTAAATGAGACTTTCACTTCATCCTATATGGGTACAAATGCTCCCGAAGTGTATGTTTTTGATTGGTACTCTGTTTTTGTAATGTATCAGTAAAACCCTTAATAAAGCTTGTTTGAAAGAAAAAAAATATTTTTCAATATTCTTTGCGATTTTGCTTATGTGGACATGATAGTTTACTTTTCCTTTAACCTCCAAATCTAATAAATCATCATTGATTTCTGTACTAACACCTGGCTCATTATTCTAGATAGGCTGGTCTTCTATCAATACAGGCATAGGACAATAAGTTTTACCTTTACTGTTTTCGTCCAAATCAATTTCAGAAAAAGGAAACACAAAATCCTCAATTGTTTCATTCCCTTTGGACTCCTTAGCTGAATTTACTATTAAAGCCCATAATTAAAAAACTTAGGAAAATCTCTTTTTATCACCACCTCATGAGCTAATTTGGGTACTACACCTATCCG
>NW_026512502.1:38435-80935 GCF_027579735.1 Bombina bombina | reverse complement strand
TCTCTGTGTGCTATATTAATATATATATATATATACAGGGAGTGCAGAATTATTAGGCAAATTAGTATTTTGACCACATCATCCTCTTTATGCATGTTGTCTTACTCCAAGCTGTATAGGCTCGAAAGCCTACTACCAATTAAGCATATTAGGTCATGTGCATCTCTGTAATGAGAAGGGGTGTGGTCTAATGACATCAACACCCTATATCAGGTGTGCATAATTATTAGGCAACTTCCTTTCCTTTGGCAAAATGGGTCAAAAGAAGGACTTGACAGGCTCAGAAAAGTAAAAAATAGTGAGATATCTTGCAGAGGGATGCAGCACTCTTAAAATTGCAAAGCTTCTGAAGCGTGATCATCGAACAATCAAGCGTTTCATTCAAAATAGTCAACAGGGTCGCAAGAAGCGTGTGGAAAAACCAAGGCGCAAAATAACTGCCCATGAACTGAGAAAAGTCAAGCGTGCAGCTGCCAAGATGCCACTTGCCACCAGTTTGGCCATATTTCAGAGCTGCAACATCACTGGAGTGCCCAAAAGCACAAGGTGTGCAACACTCAGAGACATGGCCAAGGTAAGAAAGGCTGAAAGACGACCACCACTGAACAAGACACACAAGTTGAAACGTCAAGACTGGGCCAAGAAATATCTCAAGACTGATTTTTCTAAGGTTTTATGGACTGATGAAATGAGAGTGATTCTTGATAGGCCAGATGGATGGGCCCGTGGCTGGATTGGTAAAGGGCAGAGAGCTCCAGTCCGACTCAGACGCCAGCAAGGTGGAGGTGGAGTACTGGTTTGGGCTGGTATCATCAAAGATGAGCTTGTGGGGCCTTTTCGGGTTGAGGATTGAGTCAAGCTCAACTCCCAGTCCTACTGCCAGTTTCTGGAAGAGACCTTCTTCAAGCAGTGGTACAGGAAGAAGTCTGCATCCTTCAAGAAAAACATGATTTTCATGCAGGACAATGCTCCATCACACGCGTCCAAGTACTCCACCGCGTGGCTGGCAAGAAAGGGTATAAAAGAAGAAAATCTAATGACATGGCCTCCTTGTTCACCTGATCTGAACCCCATTGAGAACCTGTGGTCCATCATCAAATGTGAGATTTACAAGGAGGGAAAACAGTACACCTCTCTGAACAGTGTCTGGGAGGCTGTGGTTGCTGCTGCACACAATGTTGATGGTGAACAGATCAAAACACTGACAGAATCCATGGATGGCAGGCTTTTGAGTGTCCTTGCAAAGAAAGGTGGCTATATTGGTCACTGATTTGTTTTTGTTTTGTTTTTGAATGTCAGAAATGTATATTTGTGAATGTTGAGATGTTATATTTGTTTCACTGGTAAAAATAAATAATTGAAATGGGTATATATTTGTTTTTTGTTAAGTTGCCTAATAATTATGCACAGTAATAGTCACCTGCACACACAGATATCCCCCTAAAATAGCTATAACTAAAAACAAACTAAAATCTACTTCCAAAACTATTCAGCTTTGATATTAATGAGTTTTTTGGGTTCATTGAGAACATGGTTGTTGTTCAATAATAAAATTAATCCTCAAAAATACAACTTGCCTAATAATTCTGCACTCCCTGTATATATATATATATATATATATATATATATATATATATATATATATATATATATATATATATATATATATATTTATATCAAAACAACATAGGCAAAGGCACTCACCGTTTAGAATCAAATCAGTCAGTTCATTGTGAAGTTTCGGGGTGGTACCCCTTCCTCAGACAGACATACCTCTGTCTGAGGAGCGGGCACCACCCAGAAACGTCACAATAAACTGACTGATTTTGATTCCAAACGGTTAGTGCCTTTGCCTATGTTGTTTTTATGTATACTTTGTCTTCATAGAGCACTCCAGAAGGTGTTTTACCTGATAATTTCATTTCTTTCATATAGGCAAGAGTCCATGAGCTAGTGACGTATGGGATATACAATCCTACCAGGAGGGGCAAAGTTTCCCAAACCTCAAAATGCCTATAAATACACCCCTCACCACACCCACAATTTAGTTTAACGAATAGCCAAGTAGTGGGGTGATAAAGAAAGGAGTAAATAGCATCCACAAAGGAATTTGGAAATAATTGTGCTTTATACAAAAAATCATAATCACCATGTCATGGATACCGGACTGCAAGGGTTAAACACCTACAACCTCACCCCTGTTGTTTATCAGTGGTTTTGGGCTCCTCAGAACAACCACAATCTCTGGAAGCTTTTTTTTGCATGGTTTTGTATTCTAAACTTGTTTAGAGAAGAGCTGGTGTATGACCAGGAAATCCCTCCTAGGCCTGCTGGACTCCTGGATCTCACGGTCAGCCACCTCACAACGGACACCCGCCTAACCCCTCTCAGGCTGGCCGGGCTTCTGGAACTCCCGGTCAGCCACAGGACAGCAGGACCCCCGCTAACTTTACCCCTGGTCACTCCAGCAGTCCTTTGCCCCAGAGCTCCGCTCTTTTGGGGATTGGTAGCCCCTAAGGAGGACAAGAGCTGGGGAAGTTTTCGGAGGGGAGCTCCTTTGAGAACCGGGGGTTTTGGACAACCCTAACCCCATAACTTCAATGGACTGTAACTCCGGATGCCGATAACTCTCCCCAGTGGCAGAACCCCTTCCCGGGGAAGGAGACAGTCGGTCTCCCTCCCTAGCAGCAGAGCAGTTTCCCATGGAGCGGAGGTTGCAGACCTCCCTCCCCAGCGGTAGATCTTCTCGGGAGAAGAGACAGACGGTCTCTCCCCTCAGTAGCTTGGTAGGGTCTCGTCCCGGAGTATTTCCCACAAGTTTGGGCACCCGAGTCTTGCCTGCCCCACCAAGGAGAAACCTCAACCTACAGTCTGGGGTGGGGATACAGCTGGGAAACCGGCGCTGGCTTTGTTTGTGGGTGGGTCAGCCGGTACTAAACAGAATGTCACAGAGAGAGGCAGTGTGGCCATGGAACTTAAGGACACTGGAACTTGTGGGACAGCAATTGTTCGGGAGCCGGCCTTAGCAAACTTGTTTGGGACATTGAATTATGTGACTATCCCTGTGCCCAGGGCGCAGGGTATAAACGCCAGCAGGAACCCCCCAGGATATGTTTAATGCTCTAAAATAGACTTGGTTTTTCTACGATTACAGGCAATATATTGCATGATTGCATAATTAGAAACTACCTGTGTAGTAATCTTTTGCTAACTGCATAATTGTTATCCGCCTATAGCCAATTGTTAGGGGCTATTTAAACCTCACAGGGTTATGGAAAAGCAGCTTGAGAAAGGCTGAGTATCCTCAGCTGAAACGCGTTGCTGCTAACTTTTTCACCCCAAGGAGATTGCATAGGACGTTTCTGAAATCACTTTCAACTACAGCCGTAGAG
Organism: Bombina bombina; assembly: GCF_027579735.1. Classification (NCBI taxonomy): domain Eukaryota; kingdom Metazoa; phylum Chordata; class Amphibia; order Anura; family Bombinatoridae; genus Bombina; species Bombina bombina. Next base: position 77,543 of record NW_026512502.1, on the reverse strand, counting down.
CCGGTATCCTCATCGTAAGCGGCGACTCCCACAAAGGCTAGGACCAATCAGAGCCCCTTCCGGAGAAGGCGCGCACTCTGTAGGTTCACAGCGGGAGAACGCAGAGGAGTCCAAACCGGCTTCACGATCCACTGTGCTCCTTAAAATATTTGAAGGATCCCCCTGCATAGCTTCTACAGAAGCGAAACGGTGGTTTTATATTGGATGACCAGACCTGGACAATTTACAAAGACTCCGCTAAAGGTACCATTCAGCTGCACAAATATACGGTTAAACAGTAATTCAGATGTTTAATCCGTTTGTCATTCTTTGATGTTTTTCACAACATGAACATTGATTCAACAGACTATCAGTCCGTTTTATAACCAACGATTAGAAGTTGATGAATTATTATTAACAGGCTTACTAGTGTATTTAGCACTGATCTTCTAGCCCTTAGATCGGCTGTATTAGATTTATAGAATACTTCGTACTAATACCGTTTTTATCATTTGTTATTGCTCTTTTATTGCTCTGTGCTGCTACAGTTTTTCATTTTGTTTATTTTATATGCTGAGTTAGTTTTTATATGCACTTATAGATATACCTTGTGACGAACCAAGGTTATCCAACCCTGCACCAGTCACTTATTTGGCACAGAAAGGGTTTTCAGCCCCCTTTTCTGTCACCTATAGCTCAAATGCTGCCACCACTTAAAATTTATTAAAGGGAAAATCTTAAGGAAAACCCCAGACTTTACACATTAACTCTAGAAATACAATTTAGCAGAAAATAACCTAAAATTATACAGTTCTAATATTCCAGTCTCTTTCAGTAAAGTGGTTCAATTATTAGACAAAGGCCAAACTTAATAAAGGAATTATTTATTATGCCAAAAATATTATGCACAATGCATTAATAATAAAAAGTTGTTACAAATAAAATTACACACGCAAACAGTGTTTTAAAATAAAAAGGAGAAAACAGAATTGAATACTTTACTAGCTTCAAGATCTGCGCCAGGGGAATGGCAAGAAAATGATGGCTCCTTACTTCTGTACAGCAGCTCCCCTTGTAAGAAGGACAATCTTATTGTTAAAAAATAAGATTCTTAAACCTACTTCTCAGAGATCATGTTGCTTAACCACACCCTCCTGGGCGGGCTAAGAAACCCCACTGTCTTTACAACCTTCAATAGACTAAATTTCTTGCCTGAATTTATACAATCCATTATCATTCCTGCTAGGTAAGAAATTTCTATATTTACATATTTAGAACCTCTTAGTTTTATTGGGAGAACCAGTTTGATATCAAATATGCCATAGGTTGTCATATTTACCTGCCGTTAAGGTTATAACACTTTTAACCCACATATGTACATAATATACCAATGTCCTGTCAGTGACCTGGTCAGTTTTTGTAATGAAGGGCCTGTTTTGCATCATGCATTCTATTGACAGCTTAAGCCATAAACTTTATCCTGTGTATCTCTGTGACTAAGAGCTTCAGTGATTTTATGACTCAATGCATACACACTAACATTTGGTAGCTAGTTAGAGGGTTCTGGCACTTCAAAGAAAATACAAACACAATTCTTCTTGAAAACAAATAACTGTTTTGAGTGCAAGCTACACAAAGTTAACTCCTTAGCAGCTGAATCCTGAGATATTTGTGACATACCTATTATATTTACTACCTACACATTGTTGTTTCTGTTTTTAAGGTTGGCCAACCTAAATACACCTAATTCCTCTGACACAGTGAGAATTACCTACATCTTCTATCTGATTACCAACGTCTTTTATCTGATTACAATATTCTTAATGTTTTTATATATAGTTCAGTAATAAATATTTATTTTATTTCATAAATAGACTCTGTGTCCTTTGGGTATTTCAGCCTATTCTTGGTGCTGGTGTGTTATTTCTTTGCATGCTTACTCCTTTTTGGGACCTTTTAGAGGAAGTCCTTTCTAACTCACTAGCCATACCCTCTTGTTCTAGCGCAGTCTAACATCACATTCCCTTTATAACCCCCCAGGATACCCCAAGCTCAGGGAGAGATGGGATAACCTCTCCCAGCAACCGAGAAGTGGAGGGCCACCGTCGGACATCCCCAGGCCGACAGGTTAAGGGTCTAGCCGGGTCTGCCAAAGTGGAGGGGGGGGGGGAGATGTCACGGATACCGGGCTGCAAGGGTTAAACCCCTGCCCCCTACAACCTCACCCCTGTTTAGTGGTTTTGGATCCTCAGAGCAACCACAATCTCTGGAAGCTTTTGTTTGCATGGTTTTGTGTTCTAAACTTGTTTAGAGAAGAGCAGGTGTATGACCAGGAAAACCCTCCTAGGCTGGCTGGGCTCCTGGAACTCACGGTCGGCCGCCTCACAACGGACACCCACCTAACCCCTCTCAGGCTGGCTGGGCTTCTGGAACTCCCGGTCAGCCATAGGACACCCGCTAACTTTACCCCTGGTCGCTCCAGCAACCCTTTGCCCCAGAGCTCCGCTCTTTTGGGGATTGGTAGCCCCTAAGGAGGACAAGAGCTAGGGAAATTATCGAAGGGGAGCTCCTTTGAGAACCAGGGGTTTTGGAAACCCCTAACCCCATAATCACGCTGATTTTTGGACTGTGGCATCTGGGGACCAAGAGCTTTAAAATGACACCCTGGAAGTTCCGCCGCTCCACCGGGATCACCCCGAAACCGCCACCCCTAGGCATTGGGATTCTGTGGGACTGTGGCTGCTATGGAGTATGGAGGGGCGGGAATGGCGGGAAAATTGTGGGTGTCTAGGGTCTTATCACGATGAGCTGTGTGTATAAAAGGAGTGTGTGTTTTCAATAAAATCAGTTCCTGTTTCACCTAAATGCTAGTATGTGTAGTTATTTGGGTGGGCTCCGGCTAAAATAAATTTCCTGGGCTACATAGCAGCCTGTTCCAGGCAGACGAAGGACCCTCTGGCAGAGCTACACAGTCTGGGTAGCTGGAGTCTGCCACAGGGTGGGACCCTGAATACTGGTGCTGTTAGGCATCAGGGGTGGCTACAGGCTGTGGTTACTTGCCAGCTACATAGCTGCAGTTGGCAGGGAGGAAGCACACCATTAAAAGGGTGGGTCTCATGGACTCTTGCCAATATGAAAGAAATGAATTTATCAGGTAATTTCTTACATAAATTATGTTTTCTTTCATGTAATTGGCAAGAGTCCATGAGCTAGTGACGTTTGGGATAGTAATACCCAAGATGTGGAAATCCACAGAAGAGTCACTAGAGAGGTAGGGATAAAATAATAACAGCCATTTTCCGCTGAAAAAAATTAATCCACAACCCAAAATATAAGTTTATTCTCATAATGAAAAGAAAAAACTTAAACATAAGCAGAGGAATCAAACTGAAACAGCTGCCTGAAAAACTTTTCTACCAAAAACTGCTTCCGAAGAAGCAAATACATCAAAATGGTAGAATTTAGTAAATGTATACAAAGAAGACCAGGTTGCTGCTTTGCAAATCTGATCAACTAAAGCTTCATTATTAAAAGCCCACGAAGTTGAGACTGATCTAGTAGAATGAGCTGTAATTCTTTGAGGCGGGGCCTGACCCGACTCCAAATAAGCCTGATGAATCAAAAGCTTTAACCAAGATGCCAAGGAAATGGCAGAAGCTTTCTGACCTTTACTAGAACCAGAAAAGACAACAAATAGACTAGAAGTATTCCTGAAATCTTTAGTAGCTTCAACATAATATTTCAAAGAATTCTTAGGATTAGGACACAAAGAAGGGACAACAATTTCTCTATTAATGTTGTTAGAATTCACATCCTTAGGTAGAAATTTAAATGAAGTCTGCAAAACTGCCTTATCCTGATGGAAAATCAGAAAAGGAGATTCACAAGAAAGAGCAGATAATTCAGAAACTCTTCTAGCAGAAGAGATGGCCAAAAGGAACAACACTTTCCAAGAATGTAGTTTAATGTCCAAAGAATGCATAGGCTCAAACAGAGGAGCCTGTAAAGCCTTCAAAACCAAATTAAGACTCCAAGGAGGAGAGATTGATTTAATGACAGGCTTAATTCGGAGTGAATATCAGGAAGCTTAGCAATCTTTCTGTGAAATAAAACAGAAAGAGCAGAGATTTGTCAATTCAAGAACTTGCAGACAAACCCTTATCCAAACCATCCTGAAGGAATTATAAAAGAATGCCAGGCGAATTTATGAGAAGAAAACAATGAAATATAAGTCTTCCAAACTGAATAATAAATCTTTCTAGAAACAGATTTATGAGTCTGTAACATAGTATTAATCACTGAGTCAGAGAAACCTCTATGACTAAGCACTAGGCATTCAATTTCCATACCTTCAAATTTAATAAATTAACGGACCTTGAGACAGAAGGTCTGGCCGTAATGGAAGTAGCCAAGGTTGGCAACTGCATGTCCAAACAAGATCCACATATCAGAACCTGTGAGGCCATGCTGGAGCTACCAGCAACCCAAACGATTGTTTCATGATGATCTTGGAAATCACTCTTGGAAGAAGAACCAGAGGCGGGGAGATATAAGCAGGTTGGTAACACCAAGGAACTGCTAACGCATCCACCGCTTCCGCCTGAGGATCCCTGGACCTGGACAGGTACCTGGGTAGTTTTTTGTTTAGATGGGAAGCCATCAGATCTATTTCTGGAAGACCCCACATCTGAACAATCTGAGAAAACACATCTGGATGGAGCGACCACTATCTGAAGATAATCCGCTTCCCAATTGTCTATACCTGGGATATGAACCGCAAAAATTAGACAGGAGCTGGATTCCGCCCAAGCAAGTATCCAAGATACTTCTTTCATGGCTTGGGGACTGCGAGTCCCACCCTGATGATTGACATATGCCACAGTTGTGATATTGTCTGTCTGAAAAGAAATGAACAGTTCTCTCTTCAACAGAGGCCAAACCTGAAGAGCCCTGAAAATAGCACGGAGTTCTAAAATATTGATTGGTAACCTCGCCTCTTGAGATTTCCAAACCCCTTGTGCTGTCAGAGATCCCCAAACAGCTCCCCCACCTGAAGGACTTGCATCTGTTGTGATCACAGTCCAGAGGCCCCTTGAACTATACGATGGTGATCTAACCACCAAGTCAGAGAGAGTCGAACATTGGGATTTAAGGATATTAATTGTGATATCTTTGTATAATCCCTGCACCATTGGTTCAGCATACAAAGCTGGAGTGGTCTTGTATGAAAACGAGCAAAGGGGATCGCGTCCGATGCTGCAGTCATGAGACCTAAAACTGCCATGCACATAGCTACTGATTGAGACTGAAGGTTCCGACAAGCTGAAACCAATTTTAATTGTCTCTTGTCTGTTAGAGACAGAGTCATGGACACTGAATCTATCTGGAAAACTAAAAAGGTGACCCTTGTCTGAGGAATCAAATAACTTTTTGGTAAATTGATCCTCCAACCATGTCTTTTAAGAAACAACACTAGTTGATTCATGTGAGATTCTGCAGAATGTAAAAACTGAGCTAGTACCAAGATATCGTCCAAATAAGGAAACACCGCAATACCCCATTCTCTGATTACAGAGAGTAGGGCACCGAGAACTTTTGAAAAGATTCTTGGAGCTGTCCCTAGGCCAAATGGAAGAGTGACAATTTGGTAATGCTTGTCTAGAAAAGAGAATCTCAGAAACTGATAGTGGTCTGGATGAATCAGAATATGAAGATATGCATCCTGTAAGTCTATTGTTGACATATAATGCCCTTGCTGAACAAAAGGCAGAATAGTCCTTATAGTCACAATTTTAAAAGTTGGCACTCTTACATAACGATTCAAAATTTTCAGATCCAGAACTGGCCTGAATGAATTTTCTTTTTTTGGGACAATGAATAGATTTGAACAAAACCCCAGACCCTGTCCCTGAAACGGAACTGGTATGATTACCCCTGAAAGCTCCGGGTCTGAAACACACTTCAGAAAAGCCTGAGCCTTTACTGTCAGCATTCCAATATTTGAGCCACAAAGATCTTAAGGCTAAAATAGCTAAAGACATAGATTTAACATCAAGTTTGATGATATTAAAAATAGCATCACAGATAAAATGATTAGCATGTTGAAGCAAGCGAACAATGCTACACAAATCAGGATCCATTTCCTGTTGCGCTAAGCTTTCCAACCAAAAAGTTGATGCAGCTGCAACATCAGCCATAGAAATGGCAGGCCTGAGAGGATAGCCAGAATATTAATAAGCTTTCCTTAGATAAGATTCAAGTTTCCTATCTCAAGGTTCTTTAAAAGAAGTACTATCTTCCATAGGAATAGTAGTACATTTAGCAAGAGTAGAAATAGCCCCATCAACTTTGGGGATCTTTTCCCAAAACTCCAATATAACTGCTGGCAATGGAAAAATGTTTTAAACCTTGAAGAAGGAATAAAAGAAGTACCAGGCCTATTCCATCCCTTAGAAATCATATCAGAAATAGCATCAGGAACTGGAAAAACCTCTGGAGTAACCACAGGAGGTTTATTATCAGAATTTAAACGTTTACTAGTTTTAATATCAAGAGGACTAGTTTCCTCAATATCCAATGTAATCAACACCTCTTTTAATAAGGAACAAATATACTCCATTTTAAATACATAAGTAGATTTGTCAGTGTCAATATCTGAGGAAGGATTTTCTAAATCAGATAGATCCTCATCAGAGGAGGATAATTCAGAATGTTATTGGTCATTTGAAAACTCATCAACTTTATGAGAAGTTTTAAAAGACCTTTTACGTTTATTAGAAGGCGGGATGGCAGACAAAGCCTTCTGAATTGCATCAGGAATAAAATCTTTTATATTAACAGGTATATCATGTACATTAGATGTTGAAGGAACAACAGGCGTACTATTACTGAAGGCTACATTCTCTGCATGTAAAAGATAATCATGACAACTATTACATACTACAGCTAGAGATATCATCTCCACAAATTTACAACAAATGCACTTAGCTTTGGTAGAACTGTTATCAGGCAGCAGGGTTCCAACAGTGGTTTCTGAGATAGGATCAGATTGAGACATCTTGCAAATGTAAGATAAAAAAACAACATATAAAGCAAAATTATCAATTTCCTTATATGGCAGTTGGGAAAAGAATGCAAACAGCATAGCCCTCTGACATAGAAAAAAAGGCAAGAGGCATATAGGAAAGGGGTTTTAAATAATGAAATTGGCGCCAAGTATGAAGCACAACGCGAACTGAATTTATTTTGGCGCTAACAACATCCGGAAATGACACACTCGCGACATTGTAGACACAACCTTTTGCAAGGAACTCGGTGTCAACTAAGACGCCGGAAATTACGAATTTGCGTTATTGGACGTACCTTTGCGGCACAAAAATTCTTGCGCCAAGAATGACACAATAAACTTTGGCATTTTGCGCCCTCGTGAGCCTAATTTTGAAAAAAGACTATACCCCAGGTAAGAATATTTTTTACCTAAATATGTTTTTTCCCAAATATGAAACTGATAGTCTGCAACAGAATATATACGTACATAAACCTGACTCATGGCAAATATAAGTAAAATATATATATTTAAAACTGTATATTAATGCATAAAGTGCCAAACCATAGCTGAGTGTGTCTTAAGTAATGAAAACATACTTACCGAAAGACACCCATCCACATATAGCAGATAGCCAAACCAGTACTGAAACAGTTATCAGTAGAGGTAATGGAATATGAGAGTATATCGTCGATCTGAATACGGGAGGTAGATGAATCTCTACGACCGATAACAGAGAACCTATGAAATAGATCTCCCACGAGGAAAACCATTGCATTCAATAGGTGATACTCCCTTCACATCCCTCTGACATTCACTGTACTCTGAGAGGAATCAGGCTTCAAAATGCTGAGAACTGCATATCAACGTAGAATCTAAGCACAAAATTACTTCACCACCTCCATAGAAGGCAAAGTTTGTAAAACTGAATTGTGGGTGTGGTGAGGGGTGTATTTATAGGCATTTTGAGGTTTGGGAAACTTTGCCCCTCCTTGTAGGATTGTATATCCCATACATCACTAGCTAATGGACTCTTGCCAATTACATAATATAAATATATATATATATATATATATATATATATATATATATATATATCTCATGGGTTAATGAAAGAAAGAACAACCTGGAACGGAATCCAGGATAAAAAGACAGGGGATTCAGCACTCTTTTAGAAAAAAGCTCACAACTACAGAATATGCAATGCTGATTTAATCGTGGAAACAGCGGTCTCTCACCATGAGAGCACTGTAGCACAGTATAAGGTATCACAACTTGCTATATACAAAAATAGAATACCAGAGTAGTGAAAAAGTGCAAAAGTTGAACATACAAATATATAAAAAACATATGTAAACCTGACCGGTCAGGGGTGGACGCCAGCACAGTAGTGAAGATTACCTGCTAGAAAATACTTGGAACAGTTCAGGAGACGTAATTAACCCTCTACACCCTGCTGCGTTCAGTACCCCAAAGATGGCTCACAGTACACGGGGTTAAATACTGGGCAGGTAACGTAAGGGATCTAAGAGGGAAAATGGAGTCTCCTAAAGGTTAACAGGTAGGTTGAACAATACGGCATAGAATACAGGTACACATAAAGCGTATATGTAGGGGGGGACACCTCCCAGACTCACTACATCCAGCTGCACACAGCACCTCCTAAACGGATGTAAACTTGCTGGGCAGGAAAGGTAAAAGGGATCTAAGCAGTCTTAAGGGGGAGTGCCTCCTAAATATGTACACAGTCAGTAAATGCAGTGATGAATAATAAATGCATGCATTTAGGCAGAAATAACGTATCAAAAGTCCAGCAGATTAGTATAAGGTCCGTTGCTAGGTAGTTATGCAAGCTTGACATAGAATGCAGATGTAGCAATTAGTATCCAGAAGCTAAGCAAAAGACACATGTAGCGGAGTAAGCGTGTCAAGCAATTTGTAAGCATACATCTGTCAGTATATAGATAAACCACTGTGGAATATGCAAGCCCCCTCGACAGGGAGATCATGCGAACAATGCACAGAAAATTAGCTGTTAGCAAAAGTTCTTGGCAAAACTGTGAGTCAAAGCAATACGACCTTAGCTTCCTGGAGAGTGTTACTTATCCGTTATGCCGATCCATGCTCTTTACTGATGCAGGCAAAGTTAGCGCTGAAAGCCGTTGGTCTTGTCTGGCGTCTGTTACACCGCACCTCCATAGGCGGGACCAGAGCACACGACTGTGCCAGTGTACATCACAGGATCCGGTCGGCTACACCAATGCCGACGCGCGTTTCACCCGCTCGTCTGTATATCAGACCGGGCTTCGTCAGGGCGTGATCCTTCAGAGAATTTTGCGTCCCTATTTATACATATTGAAAATAGCGCCTCTGCTGGTAGGTGAAATATGAAACAAATGAACAAAGCAATAAAAGGACATTGTTAAGCCAATCAGAATCAAGTTCAATCCGATTGGCTGATCCAATCAGCCAATCAGATTGAGCTCGCAATAGAATAGAATGCGAGCTCAATCTGATTGGCTGATTGGATCAGCCAATCGGATTGAACTTGATTCTGATTGGCTGATTCCATCAGCCAATCAGAATATTCCTACCTTAATTCCGATTGGCTGATAGAATCCTATCAGCCAATCGGAATTCGAGGGACGCCATCTTGGATGACGTCCCTTAAAGGAACCGTCATTCGTTGGGAGACGCAGAAAGAAGAGGATGGATCCACGTCGGCTGCTTCAACATGGACCCGCTCCGCACCGGATGGAAGAAGATCGAAGATGCCGCTTGGATGAAGATGTTTGCCGGTCCGGATGTCCTTTTCTTGCCGGATAGGAGGAAGACTTTGGAGCCTCTTCTGGACCTCTTCAGCACCGGATGCCAGGACGGATCGGTGATACCTGTTGAGGTGAAGACAAGGTAGGAAGATCTTCAGGGGCTTAGTGTTAGGTTTATTTAAGGGGGGTTTGGGTTAGATTAGGGGTATGTGGGTGGTGGGTTGTAATGTTGGGGGGGGGTATTGTATGTTTTTTTTTACAGGCAAAAGAGCTGAATTCTTTGGGGCATGCCCCGCAAAGGGCCCTGTTCAGGGCTGGTAAGGTAAAAGAGCTTTTAACTCTATTAATTTAGAATAGGGTAGGGCATTTTTTTATTTTGGGGGTCTTTGTTATTTTATTAGGGGGCTTAGAGTAGGTGTAATTAGTTTAAAATTGTTGTAATATTTTTCTTATGTTTGTAAATATTTTTTTATTTTTTGTAACTTAGTTCTTTTTTATTTTTTGTACTTTAGTTAGTTTATGTAATTGTAGTTATTTGTAGGAATTGTATTTAATTTATTTATTGATAGTGTAGTGTTAGGTTTTATTGTAGGTAATTGTAGGTATTTTATTTAATTAATTTATTGATAGGGTAGTGTTAGGTTTAATTATAACTTAGGTTAGGATTTATTTTACAGGTAATTTTGTTATTATTTTAACTAGGTAACTATTAAATAGTTCTTAACTATTTAATAGCTATTGTACCTGGTTAAAATAATTACAAAGTTGCCTGTAAAATAAATATTAATCCTAAAATAGCTACAATATAATTATAATTTATATTGTAGCTATATTAGGATTTATTTTACAGGTAAGTATTTATCTTTAAATAGGAATAATTTATTTAATAAGAGTTAATTAATTTCGTTATATGTAAATTATATTTAAGTTAGGGGGGTGTTAGTGTTAGGGTTAGACTTAGCTTTAGGGGTTAATCTATTTATTATAGTAGCGGTGAGCTCCGGTCATCAGATTAGGGGTTAATAATTGAAGTTAGGTGTCGGCGATGTTAGGGAGGGCAGATTAGGGGTTAATACTATTTATGATAGGGTTAGTGAGGCGGATTAGGGGTTAATAAGTGTAGGCAGGTGTCGGCGACGTTGAGTGGGGCAGATTAGGGGTTAATAAATATAATATAGGGGTCGGCGGTGTTAGGGGCAGCAGATTAGGGGTACATAAGGATAACGTAGGTGGCGGCGCTTTGCGGTCGGCAGATTAGGGGTTAATTATTGTAAGTAGCTGGCGGCGACGTTGAGGGGGGCAGGTTAGGGGTTAATAAATATAATACAGGGGTCGGCGGTGTTAGGGGCAGCAGATTAGGGGTACATAAGTATAACGTAGGTGGCGGTCGGCAGATTAGGGGTTAAAAAAATTTAATCGAGTTGCGGCGATGTGGGGGGACCTCAGTTTAGGGGTACATAGGTAGTTTATGGGTGTTAGTGTACTTTAGGGTACAGTAGTTAAGAGCTTTATGAACCGGCGTTAGCCCAGAAAGCTCTTAACTCCTGCTTTTTTTCTGCGGCTGGAGTTTTGTCGTTAGAGCTCTAACGCTCACTTCAGAAACGACTCTAAATACCGGAGTTAGGAAGATCCCATTGAAAAGATAGGATACGCAATTGACGTAAGGGGATCTGCGGTATGGAAAAGTCGCGGCTGAAAAGTGAGCGTTAGACCCTATTTTGAGTGACTCCAAATACCGGCGGTAGCCTAAAACCAGCGTTAGGAGCCTCTAACGCTGGTTTTCACGGCTACCGCCAAACTCTAAATCTAGGCCATAGTGTTTCATTTTATATGTTTTCCCCGTCTGAGTGGCAAATTCCTTGGTTTTAACCATGTATTTACACGCCACACATTTGCCACACGGGTGGTTGCCAGTAGACCTGTGTTTCGTGAGCCAATCCGTTTGTTTCTGTGCCGACAGATATTGGCTCCTCACGAATTTATCCTTCAGATTAGGGGCTCTTCGGGCCGTGATGTTAGGGCATTCACTTACTTCTTTTGACACTCCCTCATCACTTAGAAGGATGTGCCAATTCCTTGCCAGTATCTGCCGTAAGGCAGACCAGTGGCAATTATAGTCCTCAATTAGTCTTATTTTTGTATCATGATCCTTTTTTGGTATGAGAAGGTTATCTCTATTCTGGCGTGCTGCATAGTTGAGGGCGCCTCTCACCGTTTTTTTGGAGTACCCCCTATCTACAAACCGTGTTTCCATATCGGTTGCATGCTTAAAGTATCTCTCTTTAGTTGAACAGTTCCTGCGGAGTCTGAGGAACTGTCCTTTTGGTATACCTCGCTTGAGGTGACTAGGGTGATGGCTTGATGCAAGGAGTAGACTATTAATAGCCGTACTTTTGCGATAGTTTTCAGTTATAAGATAACCCTGGTTGATTCTCACTTTAACATCAAGGAAGGAGATTTCCTCTTTGCTAAATTGCAAGGTCAGTGAAATATTCCTATTGTTCACATTAAGAGTGTTGACAAACTCTTTCAAGGTGTTCTCAGAGCCCTCCCATATGAGGAAGATATCATCCACATACCTGAGCCATATGTGGATGTTCTCCCCAAAGAGAGGGCTCTGATACACCTCATCCATCTCCCAGGTGCCAAGGTGTAGACAGGCATAGGTGGGAGCACATGTCGCACCCATGGCCGTCCCTTGGAGCTGTTTATAAATCTTATTATCAAACATAAATACATTGTTTGTAAGTATAAACCTGAGGAGTTCCACAACAAAGTCCGCGTGTTGTTGAGCATTAGTTCCTCTCATCCTGAGAAAGTGTTCACAGGCCATAATGCCAATTTCGTGTGGAATCGAAGAATATAATCCTTCCACATCGAGACTGACCAGAATTGCCCCCAGAGGAACGGACATACTGTCTATTTTCCTCAGAAAATCTGAGGTGTCCAAGGTAAAAGAGGGTATTGTGTTAAGGAAAGGTCTTAAAAAGTAATCAACATAATTGCCCAAATTCTCGGTAAGGCTACCAATGCCTGCTATTATGGGCTGGCCCGGGGGATTGCTGGAATTCTTGTGTATCTTAGGGATACAATAGAACACCGGCATCACCGGATGCTTAGGGTACAGATAGTTATATTCATTAGTTGTTATTATACCCCCATCTTTGGCCTTTTTCAATATGTTGAACAGGGCGAATTGTAGGGAAGAGGTGGGGTTAAAGGTGAGACTCTGGTACTGTTTTTTTATCCAAAAGTTGCCGTTTGGCTTCAAGGACATACATGTTCTCATCCCAGAGGACAAGGTTCCCACCCTTGTCCGCTGGCTTTATGACAAGGCCTTTTGCACTCATTAGTTCTTTCAATGCCCTTCTTTCTGAACCTGGGAGATTGACGAGGTGTATCAGAGCCCTCTCTTTGGGGAGAACATCCACATATGGCTCAGGTATGTGGATGATATCTTCCTCATATGGGAGGGCTCTGAGAACACATTGAAAGAGTTTGTCAACACTCTTAATGTGAACAATAGGAATATTTCACTGACCTTGCAATTTAGCAAAGAGGAAATCTCCTTCCTTGATGTTAAAGTGAGAATCAACCAGGGTTATCTTATAACTGAAAACTATCGCAAAAGTATGGCTACTAATAGTCTACTCCTTGCATCAAGCCACCACCCTAGTCACCTCAAGTGAGGTATACCAAAAGGACAGTTCCTCAGACTCTGCAGGAACTGCTCAACTAAAGAGAGATACTTTAAGCATGCAACTGATATGGAAACAAGGTTTGTAGATAGGGGTACTCCAAAAAAAATGGTGTGAGGCGCCCTCAGCTATGCAGCACGCTAGAATAGAGATAACCTTCTCATACTAAAAAAGAAGGATCATGATATAAAAATAAGACTAATTGCGGACTATAATTGCCACTGGTCTGCCTTACGGCAGATACTGGCAAGGAATTGGCACATCCTTCTAAGTGATGAGGGAGTGTCAAAAGAAGTAGGAGAATGCCCTAACATCACGGCCCGAAGAGCACCTAATCTGAAGGATAAATTCGTGAGGAGCCAATATCTGTCGGCACAGAAGCAAACGGATTGGCTCACGAAACACAGGTCTACTGGCAACCACCCGTGTGGCAAATGTGTGGCGTGTAAATACATGGTTAAAACCAAGGAATTCGCCACTCAGATGGGGAAAACATATAAAATGAAACACTATGTAAATTGTAATACTGAGGGGGTTATTTATCTCCTTTCCTGCAGTTGCCCTCGTTTTTACGTGGGCAAAACCAGGAGGGCGATAAAAGACCGTATAACTGAGCATTGTGACGATGTAAAAAACAAAAACCCCAAAAGTAATGTTGCCAGACACTATGAAGCAGCACATAGCTGCAATCCTGATTCTCTGAGATTTGTTGGGATAGACAGGGGGATAACCAACAATAGAGGAGGTGATAATGATAAAGTCCTCCTACGTAAGGAGTGTAGATGGATTTCAATTTTGGAAACTCAACTCCCTGTAGGCTTAAATGATAGAATTGATATGGCCTGCTTTCTTTGATTCTTACTTTATTTTTTTTGTTATATTTATATGTATATAACTTTTCTGTATATAAATATATATATTTCTTTTTATTTGTATCTACACTTATAGATTTTAGGCTCCCATTAGGTATCAACATATATAGTCTAATACGAATGAAGCTGGGGGTACACTAGATGAACTTTGTACCTCTAACGCTATATATCTATATATATTTTTTACACTGTATCAATTTCCTTGTACCAGAGTAAGGGGTTTAACAATGTCCTTTTATTGCTTTGATCATTTGTTTCATATTTGCAAACTTTCACATACCAGTAGAGGCGCTATTTTCAATATGTATAAATAGGGACGCAATAGTCTCTGAAGGATCACACCCTGATGAAGCCCGGTCTGATATACAGACGAGCGGGTGAAACGCGTGTTGGCATTGGTGTAGCCGACCGGATCCTGTGATGTATGCTGGCACAGTCGTGTGCTCTGGTCCCGCCTATGGAGGTGCGGTGTAACAGACGCCAGACAAGACCAACGGCTTTCAGCGCTAACTTTGCCTGCATCAGTAAAGAGCATGGATCGGCATAACGCATAAGTAACACTCTCCAGGAAGCTAAGGTCGTATTGCTTTGACTCACAGTTTTGCCAAGAACTTTTGCTAACAGCTAATTTTCTGTGCATTGTTCGCATGATCTCCCTGTCGAGGGGGCTTGCATATTCCACGGTGGTTTATCTATATACTGAGAAATGTATGCTTACAAATTGCTTGACAAGCTTACTCCGCTACATGTGTGTCTTTTGCTTAGCTTCTGGATACTAATTGCTACATCTGCATTCTATGACAAGCTTGCATAACAACTACCTAGCAATGGACCTTATACTAATCTGCTGGACTTTTGATACGTTATTTCTGCCTAAATGCATGCATTTATTATTCATCACTGCATTTACTGACTGTGTACATATTTAGGAGGCACTCCCCCTTAAGACTGCTTAGATCCCTTTTACCTTTCCTGCCCAGCAAGTTTTCCTCCGTTTAGGAGGTGCTGTGTGCAGCTGGGTGTAGTGAGTCTGGGAGGTGTCCCCCCTACATATACGCTTTTTGTGTACCTGTATTCTATGCCGTATTGTTCAACATACCTGTTAACCTTTAGGAGACTCCATTTTCCCTCTTAGATCTCTTACGTTACCTGCCCAGTATTTATCCCTGTGTACTGTGAGCCATCTTTGGGGTACTGAACGCAGCAGGGTGTAGAGGGTTAATTACGTCTCCTGAACTGTTCCAAGTATTTTCTAGCAGGTAATCTTCACTACTGCGCTGGCATCCACCCCTGACCGGTCAGGTTTACATATGGTTTTTATATATTTGTATGTTCAACTTTTGCACTTTTTCACTACTCTGGTATTCTATTTTTGTATATAGCAAGTTGTGATACCTTATACTGTGCTACAGTGCAGAGAGAGACCGCTGTTTCCACGATTAAATCAGCATTGCATATTCTGTAGTTGTGAGCTTTTTCTAAAAGAGTGCTGAATCCCCTGTCTTTTTATCCTGGATTCCGTTCCAGGTTGTTCTTTCTTTCATTAACCCATGAGAATTGTCTTAAGGGTCTGCACCAATTTTCTCTTTGTTGGATATATAGACACGTAGGTTGGTCTATAATATCTTGATATAAGCTCTTAATAAGCAGCAGTTGTGTCCCCTCTGTAACTTTCTCGATATATATATATATATATATATATATATATATATTCAGTCATATGCAAAAATGTAGGCACCCCTGACAATTTCCATGATTTTTATTTATAAATAATTGGGTGTTTGGATTAGCAATTTCATTTTTTTTTTTTTGTTTAAATAGTTTTTTATTGAGGTTTATAATAAAATGACATACAAATACAGGAGGAAATGATATAAAAAGAAGAAACAACATCATACAATGAGCTTATTTGTGGCATAATACACAGTAGTTTCCAATATCAAGACAATAGTAAACAGTAGTATGTCGTGCATAGAGTCCCAAAACTAAGCAAACCTCATACATTTTTTACTTTTATGCATTGTAACTCTTCATCAATAATTAATAAGCAGTGAAGCATGATGCAGACATACTTGTCAAAATGTATAGCAACATCAAGTTTAAGATGAGAAATAGAGCAACTCAGCATATACATTGCATATGTAGAAAAAACATACATTATATAAGGGAAATAGGGGAGGAGTGATAGAGGATAGATAATGGCGAAAGGAGATGATACATGGTACTAAATGGTATTGAATGGCATTGGCAATCTAAGCTCTCTAGCGGTTGACCAAAATAGAACAAACTAGAACTCAGACCACCTATTTAAGACCGCCAGGTATTTTGAACATTAGAAGGTATATAGGGATTGCGGGCAACCTTGCAGAAAAAGAGGAGAGGAAAGAGAAAAAAAAGAAGAAAAAAAAAGGGAGAAGTGGAAGGGAGGAGGGGGAGGGAAGGAATGAGTAGGGGGTGGGGAAGGGGACAGTGACTTCTTATTTTTAACTCTAAATCTGAGTTCAATTCTAGTTCTAGGTCTGGATCTCCATAGGAGACCCACTGGCAACCGGTATCCACACCCTCTAGGCGCTGTCACCAAGCCTCCCAGTACACAGAGTGCATCTAGCAATCGGTTATCTCACTCTCTAGGCATTGTCGCCAAGCTTCCCAGCACATACAGTGAATCGTGATATTATTGTTAGCTGCAAACACTGCGCATTCCATTGTTTCAATGTGCGCCATTGTGGATTTAACCTGGCTCCATCTTGGGCCCTTAGATTGGAGCCACGCCCTGGCAATATTTAGCTTCACAGCCATGAAAATATATATACATAGAAGTGCCGAGGGATCTTATCAGAGAGTAAATGAAACAATGCTGCAGCTGGGCGATTAGATACCACCATACCTAATTTGGCGCAGTAATATAATGCCCTATTCCAGATTCTTTGGATCTTGGGGCACTCCCACCACATATGAGCGGGGGATCCCACTTTACCACATTCCCTCCAACACAGAGGGGAGTTTGTTCTGGAAATCTGAAATAGGCGTAAGGGAGTGTAATGCCATTGTGTCAAGATCTTAAAGTACAGTTCAAAGTAGGTGGTGCTGTGAACCGCACTCTTGGTGAGTAGGGTTGCGGATCTCCAGGCCTCTTCAGGAGCCCCAAAATGCAAAGCGCCCTCCCAGTGAGTTATATAGAAAGATTTATTACACAAAGGTGCCTGTATGAGAGTGGAATAGGCAAAAGAGAACACCCTTGAGGTGAGAGATTTAGTTTCCGAAAGCTTTTCCCACATGGTTTGGGATCTCAAGGGTCCTGGGGCCCCAAGCGCGTAAGAAATTTTGTAATCTGAAAAACTCAAAGCTCATTAAAGGCGAGGAGGAAAATCGACTTTGAAATTGAGCGGCTGTGAGCAAGCCAGCGTCCGAGAATAGATATTTTACAGTTTGGAACCCCAGGAGTTCCCACTCCAGAGGGTGCAGGTCTGCTAAAGCAGTGTTTTTCAACCAGTGTGCCGTGGCACACTAGTGTGCCGTGAGAGATCCTCAGGTGTGCCACGGCAGACTGACAACAGTGTGACATATTTTTTAAACTTTGCTTGTTTTTACTCCCAGTGCAGGGGTAGTTTGTAGGAGTCATGGCATAACAGCACAATACATACAGTATGTGTGTGTTTGTGTGTATGTGTATATATATATGCTGTATTAGGCTACAATGTGTGATTTTTTTTAAATTTTGGGATGGTGGTGTGCCACAGGATTTTTTAATGTAAAAAAGTGTGCCACGGCAAAAAAAAGGTTAAAAATCACTGTGCTAAAGCACTCAGCAGACCGGAGATGGAGTGAGTTGGGGAGGGATGCGGAGCAATTCCGTGTCTATGATGAATTTTATCCCAAACTTCAAGTTAGAAGCTATGATATAGTTTGAACTTAACTCTGGTTTTCTGGAGTGTCTCGGGATCCAAATTCGATCTCGTAAACTAAACCCCTTTGGTAGAGATGCCTGTTCGATTTCCGCCCATCTACTCTCAGAAGAATCTATTCCCCATGCTGTAATATGAGCTAACCTGGATGCTTCGTGATATGCCGCTATATTAGGAGCTGCTGCCCCGCCAGCTAATACTGGGTAAGACATGATTCTCATTGCCACTCTAAAGTGTTTTTTCCTCCAAATGAAGTTGTTACACAACCGCTGGAACTGTGAAATGATGCTCTTAGGTATAGGAAGAGGAAGACATCGAAAGAGATACGTTAATTTCGGTAAGAGGTTCATTTTAATGGCAGCTACCATGCCCCACCAGGAGATATTTGGCAAATCCCATCTTGCAAGGTAATCTTTAAACTTACGTAGTAGGGGGTGAAAATTAGAGGATATAATGGTAGAGATATTTTGTGATAAAATGACCCCAAGGTGTTTTAGCTGCTTAGTGGACCAGACAAAAGGGAATTGTCATTTTAAGGTATGGAGGTCTGAGCTTGAGATGTTTAAAGCGAATGCTTCGGTTTTGGCGTAATTTAGCTTATACATACTAATATATGAGAATACTTCTAGTAAATTGAATAACTTTGGTAGGGATTTCAACGGATTGGTGACCAAAACAGTTAAGTCATCCGCAAACAAAACCACCTTTTGAATAGTATCATATATTGGGATCCCCAGTATCTCAGAGGACCCCCTGATGGCTTCCGCAAGCGGCTCAATCATAAGAGTGAAAAGTAAGGGGGATAACGGACACCCTTTCCGGGTTCCGTTCGTGATCTTGAATTCGGGAGACAAAAAACCAAGGCCTCTTACTCTAGCTGAAGGGTTGGAGTATAAAGCGAAGGACACAGTAATATTTCAGCAGTGAAATGAGGTTTATTGGATTAAAGGGACAGTCTAGACCCAATACATAATTTTGATAACTTATTGTTACACACCAGAAAAGCATCCTGCAACTGATCCTACATCTGTAAGCTTGTAAGAAGTACATAAAACATTTAAATAATCATTGTTTGTTAGCAAATGAAAATGGCCACCAAGCTCCGCCCACAGCTTTCTTCTTGTCCAGTTAGCTGTTTTCTTTGTATGACAGTTCAGCAGTGCACGTTTAATATTTTTCAGTTAACAATTTCAAATTGCACATGTGCAGTATTTTTTTTCCCCCTAAGCCAGAAATGCAGGGGACATTTATTGCAGGCGGACCAGCATCAGTTCCTACAAATAGTAATAGTGCAGTGACGTGCAGTGACGTCAGAGGCTGGTGAGGCAGGATATGCCTTCATTCTTTAGATATCCTTTGTTGAAGAAATAGCAATGCACATGGGTGAGCCAATCACATGAGGTATCTATGTGCAGCCACCAATCAGCAGCTACTGAGCATATTTAGATATGATTTTCAACAAAGGACATCAAAATAATGAAGAAAATTAGATATTAGATGTAAATTGGAAAGTTATTTAAATTTGCATATGGGTTTCATATGGGTTTCATGTCCCTTTAAATGGTGTCTTGGAAAACTTGTCAACTTAGTAAACATCTGATTTTAGTTTAAAGGATTGTAACAGAAACTCTTGCCAGATAACACATGCTTGCTCTGATTATGAGATCTAGAATTCCATGCCCATTAAAATATGTTTAAAACATACTTTTTACTTTAATGCTGCAAATTATGCTTATAGATTCTTTCATTACATAAGGGATGAGAGTCAGAGGGGGAGGAAGAGAGACAGAGAGAGAAAGAGACCATGGGGGAGAACAACACATAAGGAGAGAGATGGATAGATAGAGAGAGAGACACACACACACACACAAGGGGGGGGGGGGACCACTGCATTTTAAAGTAATAAAACAGCAGAGCTACAGAGAGTTCAGAAAATTAGTCTATAATTTATAATTTAGTGTGAAGTACAGAGGCAAGCTGCTAAATTAGTGGGTGTAAAGTTTGAGTAAACAAAATACAAAACGACCCTGCTGTAAAAGAGTAAACAAACACTAAACCACATTCATTAAATTATCATTTTCACTAACAGAATCCCTATCAGTAAAATCTTACTTTAATAAGATGTTGGTGAAACACTGCTCTCTGTGCCTCTCTCCTGCTCTGGAAGGATTCAGGAAGTGACAGTGGCACATTCCACTGCACTTAGAGGGGAAGAACAGAACTCTCTTTTTCACTTTAGCAAAGCTGGCAGCTTCACAGGACAGCAACAAAATATATGAAAGATGTTTTTTTCCGTTTTTGTTTTGTTTTATATGATTTAACATCCAGCCCCAACCCTATGTTCCACTTACTAATGCCTCTCGCTGGATTGGTTCAGCCCAAATAGGACTGCCTCAAATAAGCAGTTAATGGGCCATGCAATGATCTTAACCACTTGCATCCAGTAGATGGCGCAGCATGTTGTGTAATGGTGGGCAGACCTGCTTGTGCCTCTTCATTGCACAACATATAGCTGTGAGAAAAAAAAATGCTGGGGAAAAAAAATTACAATTTTTTTTTTAAAGCCAATAAAAAAAAATATATTTTTGCCCATATGAGAGGTGAATCACTGCCTCATCTGCCTCTAGTGACTGCACATCACTGTAATAGTGCTATTCTGGAAGCGGCAATCATTTCCAGACCTCTGAGGTAGTAACTGGGTTACGTCATATTTGTCATGGGAATAAAAACCAGGACTTTCTACTAAAATAATACACAGCAGTAAAGTACTGTCAAAAAGTCTAAATAAATCCTACACTTGTGTGTTAGAAAAATCATGAGGTGTGTGAGTATAATGCTAATGAAGAAATGAAGCACTTCCATTACTTTGTACTGGTTGTTCAAAAGAGAAAGTCTCTACTGTGTATTACAGCCAATCACCAACTATCTCATGTGTGATTTATAAAAATGCTGGGATGTGGGAGGCGGAGCGTGCGGGCGTGCTGAATGGCCGCACCTAACTAGAGCTCCTGAAGTGGCGTCGACGGGGCTCTCTCTTACCCCACAAAAGACAGTCAGAGATGCCTGAATTCGACCTCTGAATACCTGAGGAGGGTCCGGAGGCCTTCTAATCACAATTCCGGAGACTTTATATCAAAGGAGGAGGTTGATATTATTACCGCGGCGTAGGCCGCGTTTGAAGCCGGGACCTAAAGTTTGGGGCGTAGTGACGCATCACAACTGATCACAACTGATATCCGGAAAGGGTAATTATCTGCTTAAAAACGGAGACCCTGTGAACATTACACAAGATACCCAAGTAAGAGGCTATATTTACATGAAGTTTGGGGCATGCTTTTAACAGTCACAATAACACGCATCTGACACACTATGCCATAAGCAGGGATTTAATGCACAAGGCCCCATGCATTTTCTTTAGCAAGTATCTCATTGAAATAAAGGGGCAAAGGAAACTTATGTGTGACACCCGGCAGACCACTGTTCAACCCCTTTCACATTGAGATTGTCACTAACTATACATCCTCCATTATTCTTCACGCTTTCTACTGCAAGGACAATCTACTTTGTTAAGCAACTATACCTACTCAGAAATCCCTGCATGTTTGCTGATATGGCACAACGCAGAGTCAACAAAACTGAAAATAACTTAAAATCCAGTATGGGGTCTGGCTCTGTCAATGCCTTCTTTAAAAGCACAGAGAATAAAAAGAAAAAGGCAGACCATCCTCAGATAGATAGCGAAGATGATGAAATATCAGATAATCCTGACACTATGCATACCCCAGTGTCTCCCTCTGGCTCACATCTGCAACCAGAAGACGGCCCAGTCACATTAAAGGCAATGGAAGCTCTTATCAATCAGGTTAAATCCTGCATCAAAACTGAGTGCGCTGAGCTGAAAAAAGATATTAACTAGCTGGGCCAGAGGGTGGAAACTCTAGAAGGAAACAGAGAAGAGATTATCAAAGAAATATCGGTCATGTCACACGCCATGGAAGATCAGCAGTCACAGATATCGGATTTAGAAAACAAGATAGACGATATTGAGAACAGGACACGGAGAAATAATCTCCGCATACGCGGAGTACCAGAGTCGGTAAAGAGTGAAGACATAATGGAACACTTACAAAATTTATTCCAATCACTGGCTATTTCAGATCAAAGAGTAATTGACTTAATACCAATTGAGAGGGCCCACAGATCTCTACGGCCCAAACCCAGTGACAATCAACCTCCAAGGGATATTATTGTGTGCTTTTCAAGTTATAGAGACAGAGAAAAAATATTTCAGATGGCACGTACTCAGCCTACTTTCTCATTTATGGGCGCGAAAATTCAAATTTACCAAGATCTCTCTACTAGAACACTACTACTCAGGAAGGAATTTGCTTACTTCACTACCCACCTGCGATCTCTCAAAATTCCTTACAGATGGGGTTTTCCTGTATCGATACAAATCATAAAGAATGGAAGGCGTTATGAATGTTCCTCAACAGGGGATATTGCCGATTTTTGCCAACTTCTAGACATTCCGGCCCCTGAGACAACGCAGCCTCCGTCATCCAAACTTCCTACATTCCCGCCAAAGCCCCAGAGAAGACTTTGGTCTGAAGTCATCAGCAAACAGCGCATTAAAAAGCCCTGTATTGACAATACCAGCAAAGGAACTCTTGCAGAAATTATAACCAGCTGAACCTGATCATTGGAGGTCGTGAGTATATGGGTTCATGCATCTCCTAACGGGTGGTATTTATTGCCCACTCACACTGACTCTGTGTGCTACAGACTACTCTCAGTCATGAAAGATAGACACTCTCTAAAAATGATATTATATACTGTTTAAAGTATCTTTGGGTCTTGGTATAAACACCCCTGATTACCCAAGAGGGCCCCGTCGGGCCACATTTTTCCTCCTTTTGTTTCTCTCTCCAGTTCTTACTTTACCTTAGCCTCTCTCTCTCTCTACACATCCTACCTGTAAAGATTCTCCCTCCCCTACCCATCTTCCCCCTCTCGCTTCTCCTTCTGTTCTTTTCTACACGTTAGGCAATTAGCAATTATTGTTGTTATTTGGTCAAAAATACTGTTAAAAAGTATTTAATTTTTGTTTGTTGAAATTTATTTGTTGAATTGTTGTTGTTCTTTTATTTTATTTTTTCAGCTCTCAGGATAGAACACATTGTATTAGACCAATAAGGTTACTTGCTGTTAGCATCTTAAAAGTCATAGTATTATGTCAGAGCATCCCCAGACTAGTCAGTTCATACTTTCCACACAAAATGTTAAAGGTTTTCTCTCCCCACAGAAGCGCTCAATAGCCTTTCATGATTTTTACAAAAAAAACATTGATATTATAATGATACAAGAGACACATTTTAAAAAAACCAATGAACCCACTCTCTCAAGGCTCTATTATGACCAACACTTTTTATGTTCAGGCCCGACAAGACATAATGGAGTCTGTATATCATTTAGGAAAGGTTCCTCCTTTGAATTATTAAACAAACACCTAGGCCTAGATTTAGAGTTCGGCGTTAGCCGTGAAAACCAGCGTTAGAGGCCCCTAACGCGGGTTTCTTACGGACTCCGGTATTTAGAGTTTATTTACCGACACTCAAAAATCACCTAACGCTCAAATTTCTACCGCCACCTCTGACCCAGTAGTTAACATATACCGACAAAATAAACATCCACGAATCACAAAACAAATATTACACAAACTACACTTACACTCATACAAACACTACACTATTTTTATTTTTATGATTTAATAATTTTTCATCAAAATACAAAGGATCAAAGTTGCGAGATCTCGGGTGTTAGAAAAAAATATACACAAATCCATTTTCCCATTGACTTACATTGACACACGGGAAAAGACCCTCATATACCTACATCTAACTAATAACATTATCACAAACATACACTCATCGATGCATACAAACAATATACACCACATGACATACACAAAAAAATGATTTATTACATAAAGAACACGATTTAGTTACTTTTTCCCAAAAGCTCATGACGTCACTCACTTTACGAGGAAAACCAGTCTTAGAAAAAAAAATAAAAATTTTTAGAGCCTCCATTGACTTCTATTGGGAAGACGTGCTTGTGCACGTGAAACCCACATTTCCCTAACGCACGCAAATAGCGCAGACAGAAAAACTCCAAATACCAGCGCTAGAAAATACATGATTTTATGCGTTAGACACAGCTAGGATAAATAGATCAACAAATGACTATTTCCCTGGTGGATTTATGGATTTTACAGTTTGAATATTCACAACACTATTAAATTGTTTCACACTTTTAGATTACATCAACTACAAATCAACATCAATAGTAACACATTATTATTTAAATAAAATTACATTTAAGCGTAAAAAAAAATTCATTAAACTTTTCTGGATTCACAAACAGTACACAATGGGAAACACCTCTCATTTACCTTTATTATTGCATTTCAGTTATTCAACTCATATGCTTGCAGCAACTGCATATCTACATAGGCTTAACACATGATCAGTCATGTATGCACATACATTATTTTTAACATTCACTCATACATGTGCATTCAAATGATGGGGGAAAAACACATTACATTCTCTCTAGGAATCACAAAACACAACATATGGATTTTACTGTACTTTTAACATCATGATTCCATCACCAGAAACCATTAGGAATTACGTACAACAAGAACATCATTACACCAGATTACAGATGTCACTTTATGGGAAGGAACAACAATGCCACACCGCTATATAGAAGTCAGCATATGTGGGACACAATCACAATATATACGTACATGTACATAACACGCATCACCCATCACGCAACCACAAAGCACACATTTATATTTTATTCAGCACACAATAACAATGTAGCACAATACAACAACACAATGAGGATTTCTGAACTACATAGGCAGGTTAATAATATCATGACGTCATTAGAAGATTCAAGCATACACATCAGAGATTCACCACTGTACCGCCCCTTTAGGAACTTTAACACTCAATACTACAATACAACATATACGTAAACAACACTTTTGAACAGCATTATTAGGGAAATTTCAATGGGACAATTAAGAAATATTGTCAGATCGCAAATCACTTTATATACAATACTACAGATGGTATCCGGAAGTTATTCAGTATTAGTGCGATTTGAATGGGACGCATACAATATTGACAGCTCGGCAATCACTTATATATACAATACTACAGATGACATCCGGAAGCTCAGAATTATTATGCTGATTTTAAAGGGACGCATACAATATTGACATCTCGGAAATCACTTATATATACAATACTACAGATGACAGCCGGAAGTGCTTCAGTATTAGTGCCATTTGAATGGGACGCATACAATATTGACAGCTCGGCAATCACTTATATATACAATACTACAGATGGCAGACGGGAAGTTCGGAATTATTATTGCGATTTGAATGGGACGCATACAATATTGACAGATCGGCAATCACTTATATATACAATACTACAGATGACAGCCGGAAGTTATTCAGTATTAGTGCGATTTGAAAGGGACGCATACAATATTGACAGATCGGCAATCACTTATATATATAATACTACAGATGGCAGACGGGAAGTTCGGAATTATTATTGCGATTTGAATGGGACGCATACAATATTGACAGCTCGGCAATCACTTATATATACAATACTACAGATGACAGCCGGAAGTTATTCAGCATTAGTGCGATTTGAAAGGGACGCATACAATATTGACATCTCGGCAATCACTTATATATACAATACTACAGATGACAGCCGGAAGTTATTCAGTATTAGTGTGATTTGAAAGGGACGCATACAATATTGACATCTCGGCAATCACTTATATATACAATACTACAGATGACAGCCGTAACTTATTCAGTATTAGTGCGATTTGAAAGGGACGCATACAATATTGACAGCTCGGCAATCACTTATATATACAATACTACAGATGACAGCCGGAAGTTATTCAGTATTAGTGCGATTTGAAAGGGACGCATACAATATTGACAGCTCGGCAATCACTTATATATACAATACTACAGATGGCAGATGGGAAGTTCTGTATTATTCTTGCGATTTTAAAGGGACGCATACAATATTGACATCTCGGCAATCACTTATATACACAATACTACAGATGACAGCCGGAAGTTATTCAGTATTATTGAGATTTGAATGGGACGCATACAATATTGACAGCTCGGCAATCACTTATATATACAATACTACAGATGGCAGACGGGAAGTTCTGAATTATTATTGCGATTTTAAAGGGACGCATATAATATTGACATCTCGGCAATCACTTATATATACAATACTACAGATGGCAGACGGGAAGTTCTGAATTATTCTTGCGATTTTAAAGGGACGCATACAATATTGACTGCTCGGCAATCACTTATATATACAATACTACAGATGGCAGATGTTACTTTATCGTTTACAAACAATATTGCAGCAACATTGATCGATCACATTCGATGCACATTATACACAACTATGCACTTTCATTCATGTTAGCCTGGACGTGTGCTTGTTACTATAAGATTGCGTTTAATAAATATTGATTACGCATATGAACAAACATTACAAACATGCACTGTATGTGTGATATTTGACACTTTCACATTGAGATTCATTGGGGGAAAACAAAATTTCAGCAAAAAACAAAAAAACGCCCACTGTGAAAGCATTTGCGCCGCTCACATACAAACAAGTGAATACAATTAGCAATCATTACAAACTCACTACCATTGGACTAATTGTACTATAAATCCCCCAAACAACATGGCCAATGCATCACTTGTGATCCACATCAGATCAAGTGCTTACCTTGTTACGCTGTTTTGAAAGATGGATGACGATGACATGGTAGACGCTGCTGGTGCTGCTATTGGCGAACTAGCTGTTGCTCGAATCAGGCAGCCTCGGCGGCTCAGACTGAGACGAAGGGGTCGTCTGGTTCGTGGTCCTCGTGTCTACAGGGTGAGACCCACCTTGGAAAACATGAGCGACTTTGAGGTTTTTGATAAGTATCGGCTCGATCGCGAACAGCTCATTGGCCTTTACGAGCTTCTTAAACCTCATTTGGAGCCACGTATACAAATAAGGACTGCTGTTCCCCCATAAGTAAGATGCTAAGCTGTCTATACGTCCTGGCCTCCGGGAGTTTTCAATCCGGAGAACTGTACATGCATGGCCTGGCTCAAGGTACATTCTCTGGGGTGTTTGATAACTTTCTGGACGCCATGGTACGTATCAGTAAGCAATACATAGGATTCCCACAGAATGATGGTGATTGGAGGCGCCTGAAGCGGGAATTCTTTGATATTGCTCAATTGCCCAATGTCTTGGGAGCCATTGATTGTACCCACATTGCGCTGCGTGCTCCAATTGATGACTTGCCCTTCAGAAATCGCAAACATTTTCATAGCCTCAACGTGCAGTATGTTTGTGACGCACGGATGAGGATTATGCATGTGTATGCGAATTTTGGAGGTGCTTGTCATGATGCCCGCATCCTCTTTCAGTCGTCCCTGTGGAGACAGTTTGAGGAAAGACAAATGCCCCCTGGTTATCTCGTTGGTGAGTATTTGTGCACAACATGGTTAATTAGTTTGACAATTGCCACTGTAGTTTTAAAATGTTAGCGTCTTGTTCAGCTATAGGATGCAATTTAACCATTTGTTATTTTCCGACGCTAATGTCTACTTTTAGTTTAATGCAGATATGTAGCATGTCATACCTTAAATGCTCAGAGAATGCAATGTAACCATGTATTTAGCATTTTACACAAGGTTTGTTTTCGGAGAAATACGCATATGTAGCATGTCTTAGCTGAAATGGGAAGATATTAGCTCATGCAATTTAACCATGTCATTGTCTCTTTCCGCTAATGTCTACTTTTAGTTCAATGCAGATATGTAGCATGTCTTACCTTAAATGCTCAGATAGAGAATGCAATGTAACCATATATTTAGCATTTTACACAAGGTTTGTTTTCGGAGAAATACGCATATGTAGCATGTCTTAGCTGAAATGGGAAGATATTAGCTCATGCAATTTAACCATGTCATTGTCTCTTTCCGCTAATGTCTACTTTTAGTTCAATGCAGATATGTAGCATGTCTTACCTTAAATGCTCAGATAGAGAATGCAATGTAACCATGTATTTAGCATTTTACACAAGGTTTGTTTTCGGAGAAATACGCATATGTAGCATGTCTTAGCTGAAATGGGAAGATATTAGCTCATGCAATTTAACCATGTCATTGTCTCTTTCCGCTAATGTCTACTTTTAGTTCAATGCAGATATGTAGCATGTCTTACCTTAAATGCTCAGATAGAGAATGCAATGTAACCATGTATTTAGCATTTTACACAAGGTTTGTTTTCGGAGAAATACGCATATGTAGCATGTCTTAGCTGAAATGGGAAGATATTAGCTCATGCAATTTAACCATGTCATTGTCTCTTTCCGCTAATGTCTACTTTTAGTTCAATGCAGATATGTAGCATGTCTTACCTTAAATGCTCAGATAGAGAATGCAATGTAACCATGTATTTAGCATTTTACACAAGGTTTGGTTTAGGAGAAATATGCATATGTAGCATGTGTTAGATGAAATGGGAAGATACAGAATAATATAGAACTTGATTTTTGGATTTGTAAGAATTTTTTTTTTAATGGATTATCGTGTACAAATTTTTTTTTTTTATCATAATACTATTTTAAGGATTCTGTTTGAATTATGTTCTGTTCATAATTTATAGGTGATTCTGGGTACATGAGCCGGCCTTGGCTCATTACCCCCTTGCGTAGCCCGACTGATGTGTCTGAGGAGCGCTACAATAGGGCTCATAAGAGAACCAGGGCGGTGGTTGAACGGATGTTCGGGCTCCTGAAGATGAGGTTCAGGTGCCTGGACCGTTCTGGAGGAGCACTCCAGTACAACCCAAAGAAGGTGGCTAAGATTGTTGTTGCCTGTAGCGTCCTGCATAATATTGCACAGCGGGCTGGGATGCTGCAGGCCGTCCCGGTGGACAGAGACCTCCTCAGAGATGAGGAGGATGATCCTGTTCTAGAGGGGGAATTCCAGGACGAGGGCCTCGATGTCAGAGCAGACGTCATCAACCGCCACTTTAGACGGTAAAGAATAGAAATTAGACTGTAGTATTTTCCATAGATGTGAACTCTAGGGAAATGACAAGTAGAGAATTGTGCAAACATGTTAGGATTGTTCATCAAATGATAAAAATGTGTTTCATTTATTAATATAGGTGATGCTCTGGCCATTGGGTCCTGTAGCGAGTCTTTGCCACCTGGTTTTTAAAGAGGACATCAGATGGTAAGTATAAATGTATGGACTGTTGCTGGCATGAATTGTACACAAATACATCATATGGCATACATTTTCAAAAATAGTATTTAGTTTACACATTAATTAAAATGTCAATACTCAGAAAGGGATCCTCTAGAATGACTATGGTTCAATGTCACACATTAGAGGTTTGTTCTGCTCAATATGACTCATCTTCACACTTTATAGAAAATAACACAAGTTGCTACACACGCTTAGTAAGCTATTGACAGAAATTTATTATGAAATGGGGGGTGGGAGAGGGGTACAGAACTGATTCACACACTTGTAGTAATTTTAATTAAAAATTTTCTTCCATTAGGGAGCTGACTTAATCTAAAGACTGAAAGGGAAGAATTAGAAGCCTGACAGTGAAGATTGCCCAGACTGACAGTGGGAAAAAGCCAAGATTGAAATTGAAGTATACCAATGGGATCATGTCTGGCATTATCTTTCCAATCTGCTGACCTTGAAAACCATACAAAGACATGTTCACATGGTAAGTGCCAACTATTTGCTAGAATAAGGCTGTGGAGACATCCTATTGGAGACACTTAGATGATTTTCAAATTTTTAGATGGTATTTCCCAGTCCTCTATTTAATGAACTGATGAATAAGACACCTATTGAAGATAAACTGTTTACCCCTGAATTGACTTTTAAAGACCATGCATTATCCAGGTTGGTGCATGCTAGTTAAGAATCACAGGAAGAATGTCGATTATTGTTAACTTACATACATTAGTCATACTTATTTCATCATTAGATATTTAGGGATCACAATCAGAAAAAGGAATACATATTATAGTTGATGTAGAGGTATTTGAATGGACATGAAATATTACATTTATGTTCAGCATACATATATTGTTGAAATGTGATATACATTATGTATAATTAGAAATTTGGATATTTAAATTGAATTTGGATTCAACAATATAATGTTGTATGTTTATTTTTTTAATCAATTTAATAAATATCTTTCAAAAATGTTGAACAAAGTTAGAGCATAGACACAAGATGATTGTAAATGTATTTTATGAATATTTGACAACGTGGGTATTAACTTTGTTCCATTTGTTTATTTGTCATTTCAGATTGGCATCTGATGACTTCCAGGAATATTTTTTTTTTTTCAATAAATTTCCTTTTTTATTTTAAAATGTTAATAATATACATTTTATTATTAAATACATTCTTTTGAACAGATTATAATAAATATCAATATAATCTGTCAATAAAAAAAAGTTTGACTCCCATGACTGGTAGTTGGCTATTTGCCAAGCACATGCATAAGATCAAATAATGCATTAATTTTAGAAAATCAACTGATTCCGAGAATATTACATTAAACTATCTTTTTTAACATTAATTGGGGTGTGAGATCCTTCGATGCTTTTCTTTTGAAAATCTTATATATTAAATTAATTTTGGATATGTAGTCAAAATTTCTCATAAATTATTTATTTTCACTTTTAAGAAGGGGAAGTGGTTCAATTACATTAAAGTGACAGTGTTGTTGAATGTAAAATTAATTTTATAAGATCTTGTATCTTCCTTAGGTATCTCTAAAAAATTTTTTAGAAATTATTTAAATTTTTACTTGTATAAATGGTAGGTCATTTAACTTGATATTTTTAACAAGCTAGTTATTGGATGCCAGGTTAATCTATGTAATTTTCTAGTGGAGTCATTTAACTATAGTTAGTAATATTATGTATTTAAAAAAATATTACCTCTTGGGTTAGACATCAAATATCTATATATAATTTTAATTCCCCTTTAGTTTATTTTGACAATGTTAAATCAACATTCCAAATGTTTTGGTCCTTAAAGGGACATTCACAAAGTAGATTTAAAAAAAAAATCATAAAAGAATTTAAGCATATTTAGAAAGTAATATAGAATTACATTCAGTCTTTAAATATACTTCTAAAAAAATACATCAATGCACATATCTTAGTCAATTACATAAGGCATCTATATGCAACCAACAATCAGCATCAAAATAGCCTATGTAGATATGTATTTAATCCAAGAATATATATAATTACAATATAATCATTGAATAACAAAACATATTAAGTTGGTCAAATATTAGAATCTTATACAAAATGCATACATAACATATAGCTTAATGTCCCTCTAAGCTGAAGGCTCCAAAATACCTCCTTTAATAAATATATTTCAGTCAGTGTGTAAAACAATCTAGAAGTTAATCTAAATTTGCTTTACTCATATGTTAGACTAATTTAGCAAAAGGAAGGTGCCTAGGTTTCTGATATTTTAAGCATTATTGTGAAATGTTTCTTTAAAGGGACATGAACTCAAAATATACTTAAAGGGAGACAATTAAAAAATTAATGATTTATACATTCTGAATGAGTTTTCTATTTTAAGCAACTTTAAAAATTGTCTCGTATTATGAATGCTCCTTGTGATGTTGCTATCATTACTTTAAAAAAAAGGCATTAAAAAGATAATTTATTTGCTTCAGTACTCTGGACAGAACTTGCTTTTTTTGGTTGGATTAATTGATCCAACAATCGTCAAGGACAACCCAGGTTTTTTGGAAACAAATGTCCGTAAGCTAAAATATCATTATTGATTTGCAAAGAAAGATAACAAGATAACTGTTAACATTTGATAATCGGATTAAATTATAAAGTTGATTAACATTTCATGCTCAATCTGAATCACGAACGCTAAATTTGTTTGGACAGTGTCCCTTTAAGAGATTTAAATAGTGTATTTACTTCTCTTCCTATCTTGACATACTTTGCTTGAAAAGCATATCGAGATAGGCTCAGTAGATGAAGATTGGTGGATGCACAGAGATGCCTTATGTGATTGGCTCAACCATGTGCATTGAAATTTCTTCTGTTGAGGATATATAAATACTAAGAGAAATTGATTTACATTTTAAAGTCTAAACAATCTTCTAGCTCTACAGATCATTTGATACAATTGTTTGTTTGTAATGTCTATTTAAAAATAAAGACGCCATTGCACAATAACATATATGAGCACTTCAGAGAAATACAAGCTCGAGGTTTATTTGCTAATAACAAACAAACATGTAGTTTAACATTTATAAACAGATTATCCAAGTTACTGACATTCTAACCTGAATTTGAACATTAAGAAATATTGCGTGGGAAACGCATCTTGAAACACCAGATTAGCATCTTTAAACATTAGTCTAATGTCACGCAATAGCACACAATCAATGTGCATTATAAAGACATTTAATAGAGCAATGTCAATAATTCTCAATAAGTCAACAAATTTATTTTATGAACAATAAAGACATACAATATTAAATGTGTATTTGTATTAAAGAAACAGACCGTTATTAAACCGAAAAATGTCTACAACATTTAATAATGTGACAGTATTAGATTTTAAAGAGAATTTAATCATTAATATTTAACGGATCACGGATATTAAATCTGCGTCACACATATCCGCATGACAGGCCCATGAGTTACAAATAAGTCTACATGAAAAATGAAGTAACCGCACCACCAAGCGGTATGTGTAAGGAAGTTACTAAGATATGAAACATTAAGGAACGGCCAATCCGAGTTCATCACACAAACACAACTTTAGTCAGGATGGTCTCACAGACATTCTAACAATATTTCAAACTTTTATCCAATCAGATGTACAGATAACTTGTCCCATGGTGCATCTCATGTTTACTTCACCATATAAAAGTCCATTACACGTTGCCATCTTTGTCAGTTCTCTAATGCCTGCAGGCAGTATATCTGATATTTATTTCAAAATAAATTCTACAACCCAGCAGGCATGTCAGCTCCCAGGTTCACCAAGGAGGAGAGCGCTGCACTGGTCCACGCCGTCAAGGACTTTTATCCCCAGCTGTTTGGGAACAAGAGGAGGTTGACAGATGCGCACGTTAAGAAGGCTCTCTGGGAGTCTATCACCAATGCGGTTAGATTGGTGTGTGACGTCCAGAGGACCCAGGATCAGATCATGAGGAGATTCGGAGATATGAGGTTGCGGTTATCCAAAAAAGTCAACCTCATAAGGGACTGGGTACAAGCCAGTAAAAGAGGTGGCAAAAGAGAGGCCCTGCGGAAAATGTACCTACTCCCTTATGAGGTGACTTTATGCGAGCTCCTCAATCTCCGGGTCCCCAAAAGATTTCGATCCTCGCCATCCTCGGCCTCCTCTTCTTCCCTCCCAGCTGCGGGATCTGAAAGTCCTGACGCGGGGGCCAGGGCAGCTGCTTCTCCGTCCGGTGGCCTGGGAGGAGATGGAGAATCTGAACAAGGTAATTATCCAACTTCATATAATATCTTAATATTTGTTATTTTTATCCAAAAATGTGTATATAGTCAGATACTAAACCTATACAGATCTCACAACATACACTACATATGATGTTTAGATATCTGATTTTAGATTAGTGACACATGAAATAGGAATGATGTTTCTTGCGCTCTACAGAATATGCGTCACAGAGCGGAAATGGAATTTCGCATCCACGTTAACATGGCTTTGCTGTAAGTGGCATTGCTTTATACATGTTGGTCAAATGACGGATGCGTAATTCCGCTTGGAATCATTGCGCAATGATCGCGAAAATAGAATTTCGCATCCACGTTAACATGGCTTTGCTGTAAGTGGCATTGCTTTATACATGTTGGTCAAATGACGGATGCGTAATTCCGCTTGGAATCATTGCGCAATGATCGCGAAAATGGAATTTCGCATCCACGTTAACATGGCTTTGCTGTAAGTGGCATTGCTTTATACATGTTGGTCAAAATTAAATGTGAATTATTATATTAGTGAAGAATACAGTATTCTTATTTTCAATAGTATAGATAATAAAAAAAAAAAAAAAAAAATATATATAACATATGGCCATCAATTGATGATTATGAAATAACACCAAAAAATTATTAAATATACAGTAAACAACACAACTGATTGAAAATAAGAGTCCAGGATATATTTATCATGAATTTAATTGAGGAAACAATTAACTCATGGGACTACCAAAGGATTAATAGTTTTAAATTGATTTGTTAATAATGTAAAGATTTTAAACATGGCATGATTTGTATTAATGATATGCAATCCTCATTTAATATATTACAGATATGGATGTTGCTGCTGGATCCTTAAGGGAGGGCTTGTCACAGTATGGTATGTCTCATTTTAATTGACATTTGTCTTAGCAACATGGACAGAACATTACATACTAAATCCACATTGTTCAATATTTATATGTAATGTCCCTTTAATAGATGAAAATTAAATAATTATTCGGATATCCTTAAATAACATATTAGATTTGAATTGCATGCTCAATCCCATTCATTACATCAACATATGGAGTAGAGAATTCATTAACACCAACATTGTCAAATCAATTTAATTTTATATTAAAGGGATACTGAGCTACAATTATTAATGTTGTCATTCAGATAGAGTATGCAATATTAATAAACATTTAAATATAATACTATAATCATATGTGAAATATTCTATTGCTAAATGTATTTTAAAATTAAGAATGTACGTTTATCTGCATCTCAATTTTGGTTGACCAACCTGGGTTTTTATTGATGATTGGTGGATACCTTCAACAAACAATATTTATTGAATCCAATATTGCTTATCTGCCTTTAATATTAAAATTTAGCAACATTCAAATTATAATAGGAGTCAATGTTAAATAATTTTGAACAGTTTGAACAGAGAAATCAATGATTTAAATTAATCATGTCAGTGTCCCTTTAAGAAAAAATAGATTCATTCATCTTTACATTCTTTGGATTAAACAATATTGATATATAATTCACATATTCACTGTTGGAGTTACTTTATAGATATCAGCATACTCTTAACAGCACCATGATTACATATTTGTAATAATCAATTTGGTTTTGTATTGTGATAAATATGTGTTGTGTCCTAAACAAGATTACTGTACATTGCACAAATGGCTCGATGTGCCACATGTGTTTGTTTAGATTTGTCAACAGCTGCTCTTCAAAATGTGGTTTGTGTGTATTCTTTTACGAACATTGATCAATGGGTATATTTAGATATGCAATAGCATCGTATGAGATGAGTTTGATGTCTAATATAGTCTGAAATTAAACATATGTTCAATACAGAATTTTTAACAGAATCCCCTTGATTCAATCAAGCATTTTCTGGTTTAATGACTGCTCTATTCTTCACATTTTCAAGTTGATTAATCTTAAAATTCGAGACAGATATGATTTAGTGATATCCCAAATGTGTTTCCTAATATATATCTATATCATTCATAGAGAGAGTTGGTGTGGTGAGCCCACAGGAATCCAGCAGTGACATAGAGCCGCCTTTGCGGTCTCCTGGTAAGTCCATTGACTCATTTATATGTAATTGAAGGTGTATTGTTAATCAATATTATGAGCATGATTCTGATGAAGCATAACATTTGAAACAAACATATAATTTTCTCTTCTGATTATATATTAATTTTCTTTTAATATTGAACGATTAATAATTTAAACTTTATTAGTCTACACATTTGTTATTCAGAAGATGTATAGCATATGTTTGTTTCCATGTTCTTTTTTGACAACAGTCATCAAGTGATACACACATGAGAAATCTTAAATGTTCTATGTACTATGCTTTTATGATTTTTAAATTAATCCAAACAATATATCGAAAATATGAATCATTGAGAATAACAAATCTAATGTAATTTGTATGCTCCATCAAAATGATGTAAATCATAACTTTGGGTGTGTATATCTTTAATGCAACATTGATGTGTGTCTTTGAACAACAGTAACATATGTTATAATATCTGTTGTTAACGTGTACACAACATGTTATGTTTTACAGAGATTGATTTAACATATGTGACGGA
This sequence comes from Bombina bombina, assembly GCF_027579735.1. Taxonomy (NCBI): domain Eukaryota; kingdom Metazoa; phylum Chordata; class Amphibia; order Anura; family Bombinatoridae; genus Bombina; species Bombina bombina. Next base: position 40,962 of record NW_026512502.1, on the reverse strand, counting down.
GGAGGAAGAGGCTGCCTTGGAGTCTAATGGTATGTGAAATATATCTATCATGTTTCCAACATGTTGGTTTCTTTGAAATAATTTCATTGAAGACATTCAAAGTCTACAGCTTTTGCACTTTAAAAAGGAATATTATTTGTCTGTTCAAATACACTACTGCCCCCTTTCTATATCAGGCAGCATGAATTTTTTTTAATTGAAAATATTTAAAATTCATGCCATCATTATGTCACATGCATATTCCAGGCCAAAACACAATAATAATGTTAGAATTGTACAGACAGTAATTGATATTCATCTGAGTGCCTATATGCATACCATATCCTCATTTCATAATTGTTTACAAATTCAAACACACGTCGAAGTATATTGAAAACATAATCAATTTGAAATACGTTGATTTTATTTCATGATGTATGAGATGTTAATATATATTTATTAAATTTTCAGATGGATCCACCACTTCTGGTCATCTGGTTTCCGCCCCTGCCCAGTCCCCTGCACAGTCACAGACCCCTCCCCCTGCCCAGACCCCTGACCATGCCCAGACCCCTGCACAGACCCAGACCCCTGCCCATGACCAGACTCCTGCACAGACCCAGACCCCTGCCCATGACCAGACTCCTGCCCATGCCCAGACCCCTGCCGGCCCTTTATCATTTCCTGTCCCTCCCAAAAAACGCCCCTACACCCCCCTTCGCCGCTCTCCCCGTATTATGGCCCGTACAGCTGCCCAGACCCCAACTCCCCACTCCCCAGCTGTACGGCCTACCCTGGAGCGGCAGCTCACCCCTCCCCAAGCCAATACCATCCCTCCCCAAGCCAATCCCATCCCTCCCCCTGTCTCAACCTTCATTGTCCTGGGTGTCGGATTGTCCTTCCCAGGCACAGCTATAAGTATCATTCAAAATCCACGTTATAAGATTCTTAACCCCTTAATGACAACAGTACTTTTCCATTTTCTGTCCGTTTGTGACAAAGGCTATTTTTACATTTTTGCGGTGTTTGTGTTTAGCTGTAATTTTCCTCTTACTCATTTACTGTACCCACACATATTATATACCGTTTTTCTCGCCATTAAATGGACTTTCTAAAGATACCATTATTTTCATCATATCTTATAATTTACTATAAAAAATATATAAAATATGAGGAAAAAATGGAAAAAAAAACACTTTTTTTTAACTTTTAGCCCCAAAATCTGTTACACATCTGCAACCACCAAAAAACACCCATGCTAAATAGTTTCTAAATTTTGTCCTGAGTTTAGAAATACCCATGTTTACATGTTCTTTACTTTTTTTGCAAGTTATAGGGCCATAAATACAAGTAACACTTTGCTATTTCCAAACCACTTTTTTTCAAAATTACTGCTAGTTACATTGGGACACTGATATCTTTCAGGAATCTCTGAATATCCCTTGACATGTATATATTTTTTTTTTAGAAGACATCCCAAAGTATTGATCTAGGCCCATTTTGGTATATTTCATGCCACCATTTCACCGCCAAATGCGATCAAATACAAAAAATCGTTCACTTTTTCACAAATTTTTTCACAAACGTTCGGTTTCTCACTGATATTGTTTACAAACAGCTTGTGCAATTATGGCAAAAATGGTTGTAAATGCTTCTCTGGCATCCCCTTTGTTCAGAAATAGCAGACATATATGGCTTTGGCGTTGCTTTTTGGTAATTAGAAGGCTGCTAAATGCCACTGCACACATACTTGTATTATGCCCAGCAGTGAAGGGGTTTATTAGGGAGCATGTAGGGAGATTTTTGGGGTAATTTTAGCTTTAGTGTAGTGTAGTAAACAACCCAAAGTATTGATCAAGGCACATTTTGGTATATTTCATGCCACCATTTCACCGCCAAATACGTTCAAATAAAATTTTTTTTTACATTTTTCTAAATTTTTGTTTCTTACTGAAATTATTTACAAACAGCTTGTGCAATTATGGCACAAATGGTTGTAAATGCTTCTCTGGGATCCCCTTTGTTCCGAAATAGCAGACATATATGGCTTTGGCGTTGCTTTTTGGTAATTAGAAGGCCACTAAATTCTGCTGCACATCACACTTGTATTATGGCTAGCAGTAAAGGGGTTAATTAGGTAGCTTGTAGGGAGCTTGCAGGGTTAATTTTAGCTTTAGTGTAGAGATCAGCCTCCCACCTGAAACATCAGACCCCCTGATCCCTCCCAAACAGCTATATTCCCTCCCCCACCCCACAAATGTTCCCGCCATCTTAAGTACTGGCAGAAAGTCTGCCAGTACTAAGATAAAAAGGTATATTTGGTTTTTTTGGTTTTTTTTTTATAGCATATTTACATATGCTGCTGTATAGAATCCCCCCTTAGCCCCCAAACTCACAGATCCCCCATCAAATAGTTCTCTAACCCTCCCCCTCTTAATGGGCACCATCTTGGGTACTGGCAGCTGTCTGCCAGTACCCAGTTTATTAAAAAAAATATGCTTTTATTGTTTTTTTGGACTTTTTTCCCATTTTCTGTAGTGTAGCTTCC
>NW_026512502.1:0-38335 GCF_027579735.1 Bombina bombina | reverse complement strand
GTAAATGCTTCTCTGGGATCCCCTTTGTTCCGAAATAGCAGACATATATGGCTTTGGCGTTGCTTTTTGGTAATTAGAAGGCCACTAAATTCTGCTGCACATCACACTTGTATTATGGCTAGCAGTAAAGGGGTTAATTAGGTAGCTTGTAGGGAGCTTGCAGGGTTAATTTTAGCTTTAGTGTAGAGATCAGCCTCCCACCTGAAACATCAGACCCCCTGATCCCTCCCAAACAGCTATATTCCCTCCCCCACCCCACAAATGTTCCCGCCATCTTAAGTAAAGGCAGAAAGTCAGCCAGTACTAAGATAAAAAGGTATATTTGGTTTTTTTTTTTTTTTTTTATAGCATATTTACATATGCTGCTGTATAGAATCCCCCCTTAGCCCCCAAACTCACAGATCCCCCATCAAATAGTTCTCTAACCCTCCCCCTCTTAATGGGCACCATCTTGGGTACTGGCAGCTGTCTGCCAGTACCCAGTTTATTAAAAAAAATATGCTTTTATTGTTTTTTTTGGACTTTTTTTCCCATTTTCTGTAGTGTAGCTTCCCCCCCCCCCCCCCAGAACCCTTCGATCATTTATTGCATTAAAAAAAAACCCTTTTCTCCCAATTTTGAAATTACATTTTTCTGTAGTGTAGCAGTTCCCACCCGCTCTCGCCCCGTGCACGCGCCCGCTCGCCGCCCACGTGCACGCGCCCGCGTGTCCGTGCGCGCCCCCGGACACTGCCGCATCCGGTCCGGCCTCCGATCCCGCCCCCCTCCAAATCACAGGCCCTTGGCAGGCCGCCCACCCACCTCCCTGCCTTGCTCCCACCCACCAACGACGCTCCGGTGCAGAGAGGGCCACAGAGTGGCTCTCTCTGCATCGGAGGCTTGTAAAGGGGTATTGCAGGATGCCTCCATATGGAGGCATCACTGCAATACCCTCAGAGCTGCTGGAAGCGATTGTGATCACTTCCAGCACTCTGTTAGACAACTGACGTACCAGGTACGTCTATTGTCATTAACTGCTTGTTAATGCATGACGTACCTGGTACGTCAGTTGTCATTAAGGGGTTAAAGGTACAGTGAAGGTAAATATTTTCTATTGTGATTCAAATAGAGCATGCAATGTTAATCAAATTTATAATTTACTACTCTTATGAATTATTCTTCATTCTCTTGATATCTTTATTGAAACAAAGAAATGCCTATAATTTTTTTTAAAAATTAAATAATTCTGGCCATCATTTCTTTATTGTTGGATGAATGTATCCATCAACTAGTAGGGACAAACAAAGTTGATAAACAAATATTGGCTGGCCTAAAAAGCAACATTCTTGCCTTCAAAATCTAGCTATAGAATTCAAACATTTAAAGAATATGTGTAAGTTTTAAAGATTTGTAATGTCATGCTCTATCTGAATCAGTCAATTAAATATTTAGGTTCAGTGTCCCTTTAATTGGATATCACTACATATACCAATCACCACTACTTGGATCCAACAATTAATGTACAAATGTTGATACATTATCTCTTGTCTAACCCAGTGGGAATGTAATTTCTTCAGGTTGCTATGTTTACACAGCTTGTCCTCAATGCCAAAATGTTTAAGGATAGGTGTGCCTACCACAGTATAATTTAAATATTTAAATTGCTAATGTAAGTACAATGTAAATCCTTTAACAAGATTTGATACACTCAAGCTGTATAAGTGGATCATCTAAAACCAATTAAAGGGGACAACATGTTTGAGTAAACTGTCCCTTTAATGATTTCTGTCTGTCTGAATAACCTAATTCATGTGTAAAGAATAAATTTAAACTAATTGATGTAAAGAATGATTTGTCTTTATGATGACAATGTATCTTTGATAATTTTGTCGTCTGTTGTGTAATTATCCTTAATATTTAATGTATTCTTTATTTTAGGCTGTGACTCAGCATGGCTCATGCTAGAAGGCATAGCAAGAGTAGAGCAGGCCGTGTTGAGGAACGCAGCTGTCCTGAGAGGGATGAACGACACCATGCAGGCCCAGCTCCGGGTTCAGGACTTGACTCTGCGTGCAATTATGCGATTAAGTTCAAGGCCTGAATCTGGAGCTGGACATGCACAGGACGATGAAGAGGATGACCAGTAAGTGGAGGATCTGGAGATGCTCCAAGGTGGCAGATAAGAATCCTCCGTCCACATGTTGATATTTTTGTTTTATTGTTGCCATTTGGCCTTTTTAAAAGTTTATTGTTGTGCCTGTTACACTCTTTTACCTTGTCATATGTCTCCAATGGGGCTATGCTGGCCCTTGGCAACTCTCTTCATGGACTGTGATGCACTGTGTTACCTTGTCATATGTCTCCAATGGGGCTATGCTGGCCCTTGGTAACTCTCTTCATGGACTGTGATGCACTCTTTTACCTTGTCATATGTCTCCAATGGGGCTATGCTGGCCCTTGGTAACTCTCTTCATGGACTGTGATGCACTCTTTTACCTTCTCATATGTCTCCAATGGGGCTATGCTGGCCCTTGGCAACTCTCTTCATGGACTGTGATGCACTGTGTTACCTTGTCATATGTCTCCAATGGGGCTATGCTGGCCCTTGGTAACTCTCTTCATGGACTGTGATGCACTCTTTTACCTTGTCATATGTCTCCAATGGGGCTATGCTGGCCCTTGGTAACTCTCTTCATGGACTGTGATGCACTCTTTTACCTTGTCATATGTCTCCAATGGGGCTATGCTGGCCCTTGGCAACTCTCTTCATGGACTGTGATGCACTGTGTTACCTTGTCATATGTCTCCAATGGGGCTATGCTGGCCCTTGGTAACTCTCTTCATGGACTGTGATGCACTCTTTTACCTTGTCATATGTCTCCAATGGGGCTATGCTGGCCCTTGGTAACTCTCTTCATGGACTGTGATGCACTCTTTTACCTTGTCATATGTCTCCAATGGGGCTATGCTGGCCCTTGGTAACTCTCTTCATGGACTGTGATGCACTCTTTTACCTTGTCATATGTCTCCAATGGGGCTATGCTGGCCCTTGGCAACTCTCTTCATGGACTGTGATGCACTGTGTTACCTTGTCATATGTCTCCAATGGGGCTATGCTGGCCCTTGGTAACTCTCTTCATGGACTGTGATGCACTCTTTTACCTTGTCATATGTCTCCAATGGGGCTATGCTGGCCCTTGGTAACTCTCTTCATGGACTGTGATGCACTCTTTTACCTTGTCATATGTCTCCAATGGGGCTATGCTGGCCCTTGGCAACTCTCTTCATGGACTGTGATGCACTGTGTTACCTTGTCATATGGCTCATATATTCCTTATTTTTACAAGATTATTTATAAACGTTGTTGATGTTTTCTTACATACTAATAAAAGACATGTCATTGCACGAATCTTTGTCCTGATTCTTCATGTTATTTTTTGAAAGCTCTAGTTTATGTTGTTGATCCTTAAAGGGACCTACCAAAAATATTTTTTAGAATAAAATCATATATGTAAGACAATTGTAAATGACTTTAAGATTAACATCTCCAATGTAATCTTATTATTTGTCTTTATATATTTTTCTCTTAGCTTTATCATTGCATGATTATGATTAGCATATTATTTGTTTTATATATGTATATATAGATTGTTATTTGTGTATATATGTATATTTCAATGTTCAGATCCATGTGTGTATTTAGAAACTCTGCATGAATTGATGCACCTTTAACAAATGATCTGAGTATTGATACAATGATATAATCCCTGTAAAGTGTTCATTTTATTGAAATAGTATTGTCTATGTGTATGCTCTTTTTAAAAACAAAATCATGTCCCTTTAAGTGATGGTGAGCACAATTGTTAATGAATGTATTTCCATTTCTAAAGCGTTTTTGTCCTTTTTACATGAACAAGGACATATAATCTTATTAATAAACAATCTTATTGTAATGTTGACAGCACATGTATTTCATTTTCAATTCTATCTTATTGTAAAAGTGTAACCAAATAAATCTCTGTGTGTAATGCAAATAATTTAGATGATGAATATTTGTTAACAAATATGTTAACAAAATACTTCTCCTCCCATATATGGCTATAGGTAGGCTGACCATAATTAAACTTTAATAAATGACACGTTTAATCAATCCATGTATAATTATTGTTATTCCAAAACAATCAAAACATATCTTAAAACATCAATGGCATATGTATTTCTCATGTGTATCTTTTAAATGTTAAAGATATACACTATAGCTATAGTTCAATGGACAGTCAAGTCCGAAAAGATGATTCATGATTTGGTGACATTCCTAGATAGCAATCTAGACACATACTAGTTCCTAAAATATAAATACGTTTCTTAGTGATATGCCAAGATGTCACTGAGTCCTTGTATTGGCTGCGGTTTTTCAGCGATCTCGGATGCGCCATGTTGCTTAAGACATCACCTGCCAGGCTGTCCAATGATTCCTTGTATTGACTGACGTTCTTACGTGATCAAGAATGTGCCTTTTATTGGATTGCGTTTTGACGCGATCAAGGATGCGCGTTTTTTTTGGGGCGTTCTTACGTGATCAAGAATGTGCCTTTCATTGGATGGCGTTCTTACGTGATCAAGGAAGCGCCATGTTAAGACGTCACATGCAAAGGTAAAAAAACGTCTGATTGGATTACGTAGTCCCGCAATATTTGTTTGTGCACGTTAAAAACGTTTGTGACTGCAGCCAATTTTAAAAACCTTGCGAATATGTATTATTTGCATCATGTTACATTGTTGACCCGTAGCTGATAAAGACCACCACATTCTCTTTTGCTGGATGTCTGGTTGAATAAACGAACGAAAGCAAAATGTTTTCATGCATATGATATTTCGAGGCAAGTGCAAATCTCTATAGTCCATGTTGTTTAATATGTTTGTCAACAATGTTCCTTTTTCAGAAAAATGACTGTTGTGTTTAATGTTAAAGATATCTAATTAATAAATATGCGCTATTGTGTTAGAATAAAGTAATCAATATGCATTTATCTTTATCATATGCTAAATATATGATGCCGACTTCTTCTAAATGTAATTTCGTTGTATATTTTATTAAAGGTTCATTAGACACTCACATTATAAATCAAAAGCTTTTATTTTGTCTCTAGTTAGATAGTCCATTGTTTAACAAATACGTTTCATTTTGCTTCTGTTCTAAGAAAATTTAAGTAATGTTCAGACTCCTCGCAAAGCCTCTGAGTTTCATGTGAGTACCATCTCCAGCTTTCTCCTGTTTGTGTAAAGGGTCTTTTCATATGTTAATGATGGGGTATTGTCTTGTTTTACGGTTGTAATGGGGGTTCATCTATATTTTCAATAGAGCTAACCCGATTTTCTTTGAAAGTGTTTGAAGCTTTGTAATATTGATATCAGTATATGTTAATCTTGTTGTTTGTAGTAGTGTCTATTACATACAGTTCTGTTAAAAATATAGTATACTGTCCCTTTAATGCAAATGTTGATTTTTGTATCATGTATGAGTTCCACATTGTTTAATCTTCAAATATATTATTGTTAGCATATTTTCACCCCCCCACTCCTAAAAGGACTTTAAACCATATTCATTGTTCAAACAAATGTCTTTCCCAAAAAAAATTAACACAATAATGTCTCTTTAAGAAAATAGACTTTATTTAACACGTCAATATAAATGTGAAGTACATGTAGATATACCAACAAGCTTCAAATATGTGTTAGCATATGTAATTTTGTTAAAGGGACAGTTTAGAAAACAAATAATGATTTTCATTATTCTAAAAGTCAATTATGTAATATCAATGATATCAAATGTTTCTCACCAATGGATCATTTGTCTGTGTTTATTTAAATTTGCTAGCTAAACCTATGAGGTTCGTGTGCTCATTTCTTGGAGCTTGAAGAGTGCATGTAATCATTATACAATTTGACCACTAGAGGGCATTTGGATAGCATTTGTATATGTAAAACATTGTGCTCATACAGCATATTATTTACCATGTATTGATCATTGATATCTAAAATGTTGTTATGTCTGAACAACAAATAAGTGGTCATTTTTCATAGTCATAGGTACAAGGTTAAGCACATAAGTCACAAGTATTTCTCCATGTTTTGTTGTTTCCAACTTGATAATGCGTAATACAGTGTTTTCTTTGTAATCAATAGTTTTCTGACTGTCCCTTTAAGCTGTGTTATTGGCATTCAAACAGTAATATGCCATCATGGATAATTGTAATGGTAATTTTGTTTGCGATTCGGGAAACAGTTTGGACATCACATCACAGAAACCAATCAATATCATGAACAAGGATAGGTATGTGATGATGTGGTTTTCACACACTTATAACCCACACTCTGCAAACAATCTGCCTCCATGGACCCGGTCCCATAGAAGTAGATTATATACAGAGTGTGGTCCACAAGTGTATGAAAACCACATCATCACATACCTATCCATTACACATTAAATAAAAAAAACATTAAAGATGAAAACAAATACTTACATCCTCTTCCTTCCCCTCTTCCCACGGGGCTGAGGCTCTGGGAGGGGCAACTGCAGACTCCGAAGAGTTCTCCTTGGAGATGTTGTGGGAAGAGTGGAAGGAAGAGTACTGGGACGACCAAGGTGAGGAGGAGAAGATGGCTGAGGAGGAGAAGATGGCTGAGGAGGAGAAGATGGCTGAGGAGGAGAAGATGGCTGAAGAGGAGAAGATGGCTGAAGAGGAGGAGATGGCCCGGCAGGAGTAGATGGGCCGGCAGGAGGAGATGGGCCGGCAGGAGGAGATGGGCCGGCAGGAGGAGATGGGCCGGCAGGAGGAGATGTGCCGGCAGGAGGAGGCCTAGCAGCAAGAGGCCCAGCAGCAAGAGGCGGACCAGGAGGTAGACCAGCATGCGCCTCCCGGAAAAAATTGAACATCTCTTGATGCAGATGAAATATTCTGTTTTGGCCTTCTTCGATTCTATTGAGAATGTTTATGATTTGGTTTTGTCCTTCAATGATTTGATTTTGGCCATCAAGTATTCTCGTGCGTCCTTCGATATTTTGTATCCGGGAGTTACGCATCTGGTCTATGTAGTCCAGTAGAACCCGCACCTCCGCTATTTCCTCTTGTTGTGCTTGGCGAGGTACCCGTGCACGGCGGGGTGCCCGTGCACGGCGGGGTGCCCGTGCACGGCGGTGTGCGGGTCCTTGAGGGTCCCCTGGTTCCGCGGGATCCTCCTCTGCTTCCGGGGCCTCTTCATCAGCTCCCGTGCGCTCTTCGTCACGGGGGGCCTCTTCCCTCCGAAGTGGAAATTCCTCCCCACCACTCTCATCCCGGGGAGATGCATGAGGCTGTGGTTCCTGTGCTGCCTCCTCCCCAGACTCTGTATATTTAAAAAGAAAAAAAAGAAATGTATATATTAGCATATTTGCAAATGATGCTTTAAATGACTTAGCTTACGATACAATTACAAATGCAGAATCATTAATCCACTTTGAAATCTAACAAACAATCAATACGATTTCCGCTTTTTCAAAACCGTGTTTGTGATATCTGTGGTCAATGTGAATGTTTTTCCGTTTGTTTTCAGTCTGTTTAAATGCACACCTAACCTACAGCCTAGATACTGATGTAACCGCAAAGTAATTGAATGCGTGTAAAGAACGTTATAGCATTAATCTGATCCTTAAAGGGACATAAAACCCAATGTTTTATCTTTCATGATTTAGAAGCATACATTTATTATCAACTTTCTAATGTACTTTTATTATCTAATTAGCTTCATTCTCTGGATATTCTTTGCTGAAAAGCATATCTAAATATGCTTATAAGATGCTGATTGTTAGCTGAATATAGCTGCCTCCTGTGATTGTTTCACCGTGTGCATGGCTATTTCTTCATTAAAATATATCTCAAGAAGGATTCAAATTAGGTAATATAAGTACATTTGAATGTTTTGTCAAATTGTATTCGCTACCTCAATCATGAAAGTAAAGGTTTGCGTATAGTGTCCCTTGAAATACACCCACTGCATTGACTGCATTTCTGATCTCATTCCAGAGCCTCCTCTTGTCAGTCGGGGTTGTCTTCTGGTGCTGCAGCCTCCTATGCCTGGCCATATAGGCCTCTACGAGGGCCTCCTTCTCCTCCATTGAAAACCTTGCCTCCCTAGTCGCCTTGGCCTTCCCCTGTGACGATGCCCTCTGTTTCCCGGACTGTGAAGCCCTACTCTGACCGCCACTGGGCCCAGCCACTTGGTCATCTTGAACCAAGTGGCTGGGTCCACCCACCGCTTCCACCCCCGCTTCCTGCCACCCTTCCTGCTCCCCTTCCTGCCCTGTTCCTCTCCCCCTCCCTCTCCTCCCCCCTCTACCTGTCCCCTGCCTGGCCTCCATCTGTTCCCTAAACTAAACCCCAAATAATCAAACAAAAAGTGAGTGTGATGAAATGAAAGGGGGTCAAAATAAAGAAGCAAAAAGACAAAAAAGGTGCTTAAAGTGTGAGAGGGATGTAAAAAAACAAAGAGGGTAAGGAGTATTTAAATAAACCAAAAGAAGAATAAGACTAAAAGGAGGATATGTAAACTAAATGTAACTAGGGGATGGGTATGGGATGGGTATGGGGTATGGGATAAGAGTAAATGGGATGAAAGGGAATGGGACTACAAGGAATGGGGTATGGAGTGTAGTATGAGGGGGTATGGGGTATGGAGTGTATTTAGTGTTATTGATAAGTGTATGTATGTATTGAATGTGTTTGCGCGTAAATGTGTTAAGTGTACAGAAAAATCACTCGCTCGCTAACTCACACTACTACTAATTCTCACTAACACACTACTAATAATTCTCACTAACAAACACTCCCACTAACGCTCACTAACTACCACTAACTGACGCTCCCACTAACAACTCTCACTAACAACTCCCACTCCCACTAACTCACTCACGCTCCCACTAACAGACTCTCTCCCACTCCCACTAACTCATGATAACACTAACAACTGACTCTCACGCTAACACTAACTCACTAACTCACTCACAATAATTCACCAACTCTCTAATCTTAAACCTCCAATCTCCAAAGACCCACCAGCAACACAGTCAAAGAAGCCCTGCTTGTGTGGTGCTTATATACCCTGTGTAAATGTTTAATGATGTACCAATTTCCGTTGTAAATTGTGTTCATGTGTGCTTTATTATCAATTAATATTAGTGCAATGTGTATTAGTTGTGTGAATTTGCGCATGCTCATTTTGAGTTATTTGTGGAATGTGTAGAATGCGATGATGTCATAGTGGTCGTTTTCTCTAACATTGTCCAATAGTATTCTTTTTAAATGTGAATTTGCGATGGTGTGTTATTAGTGAAGTGTTGTATATGTATGTTTGTCCTAATATATAGTTATATTGAATGCGATTATTTTTCTAGTGTATGTATATATTTTTTATTCCTTGTTGTTATTTTGCGAATTTTCGCATCTTAAAGTATATGCGTATTCCCCGTATATAATTTTATTTCAAATCCCCCCGCTTGTGAATGTGTAATGCTTGTGTGCTTTGTTGATTGATTGTTGTTGTGACATTTGCGGCGTGTTATTGTTGTGCATGATGTGGTATGCGTCATATGACCGAGCTGTGCGTATTCTCGCGAGATCGAGTGTTAGGTGAAAAAAATCAATTTTTTGCCTTTCCCATTGATCTCTATGGGAGACTGTCTAACGCGGGCAGGATTACGCGTGTGACATACACGCGTTAGGAGCATCGTTAGATGGTCTTATTTGTACTCTAAATACCGGAGTCAAACAATGCCGTGCGTTAGACATAAAACACGCGTGGCGTTAGCAGGCCATCTACCGCCGAACTCTAAATCTAGGCCCTAGACAGGGAGGGTCGCTTTTTAATTATAGTGGGGTTGTACTTTGGCAGGCCTATTACTCTAGTTAATGTATATGCTCCCAACTGCCCTAAGCCCTCCTTTTTTCGCACAGTGATTAACCACATTATAGACATTTCAAAAGGCCCAATACTCCTCAGTGGAGACCTAAATTTCCCTGTTAATCCCATGTTAGACACATCTCAGGGCAAGTCTTATATTAGGAACTCCCAGATCAGATCCAACTGGAGAGCAATAAGCACTCTCCCTCTCTTTGACACTTGGAGAACCACTCATCCAAACACCAAAGACTTCACTTTTTTCTCAAATCCCCAGCGCTCCTACACCCGTCTTGATTATATTTTTTGCGAACAGCAGATGCTTACCTCACTTATAGATTTGAGGCTTCACCACACCTCCTGGTCAGACCATAGCATGGTCTGTTCCACGTTTTTGTGGTCCACTAAACCGCGACACCAACACTGTTGGAAACTAAATGACCAAATTCTATTAGACCCCTTGATAACCACTGATCTGGCCGAAAAAACTTCAGAATTCTTCTCATTTAATAACCCCACTGCTACCTCAGCTATTAATAACTGGGAAGCATATAAATGTTATATAAGGGGGGTGATTATGGGCCATACACACAGACAATGCAAGCAACGTTCAGCTATGTTTGATTCTTTATCAACTGAGTTTAAGGCCTGCGAAGACGCACTAAAGGGTAACCCCAAATCAACATTATTGCTGCAAAAATCACAACAAGCTAGGGAAGACTTAAATCATTATTTAATTAAGAATGCACATATGAGGGCGCTTACATCCAAATCAAAATTTTTTGTTGAAAACAATAAAGCGGGGCGCTTATTGGCGAGATCCTTGAAGAAGAAGAGATATAAAACCCACATATCTAAAATTACAGACTCCAAAGATGTCACCCATTCTGATAACGCAGCAATTGTTGATCAATTTGCAGCATACTATACCTCACTATATAACCTCCCGAGCACACATTTGGAAGATAAGCACAATAGTATACATACATACTTGGAAAAGGCCCTGCTTCCAACATTATCTGATTCCGATAGAGCAGCATTAGACACACCATTTTCAATGCAGGAGGTCCTGTTAGCCATAAGAGATCTCCCACAGGGCAAAGCCCCTGGCCCAGACGGCTTTACTCCCAAATATTACCACCTTTTCAAATCCCTCCTGGGTCCTCATTTGCTAGAAATGTACAATTCCTTTGACCAATGTACGCACCTTCAGCCCACGCTCCTGGAAGCTACAATCTCCATAATCCCTAAACCAGGTAAACCCCCAGATAAAGTTACTAATTACCGTCCTATATCCCTAATAAATGTAGATATCAAATTATACGCTAAGCTACTGGCAGTGAGAATCAGTAAATATTTACCGTCCCTAGTACATGTAGACCAGGTAGGCTTTATCCCGGGTAGGGAGGCTAAGGAGAACACCATCCGAGTTTTACATACCCTATTCTCGGCTACAAACTCTAACTCGCCCCAAGTCCTTCTCTCCACTGATACCGAGAAGGCCTTTGACAGGGTGGACTGGGATTTTCTCTGGTCCGCTCTGTCAAGGTTTGGATTCTCCCAAGTAATGATCTCACGTATTAAAGCCCTATATAGCAACCCCTCGGCATATGTTAACGCGAACAACACCCTTTCGCAAAAGATAATGATAAATAACGGCACGCGGCAGGGATGCCCCCTTTCGCCCTTGTTATTTGCCCTAGCGGTAGAGGTGCTTGCCACCAGGATACGGAGTAACCCTCTTATACAGGGGGTCACTTTTGGAGAGCTCCATCAGAAATGTCTGCTATATGCGGACGACATCATATTCACACTGAGCTCCCCCTGTACGTCCCTAGTAGCCCTCCTTGAAGAGCTGGAGGAGTATAGAAGCGTCTCCAACTTTTCAATCAATATGGAAAAATCGATGATACTCCCAGTACACTTAAATACAGAAGACATATACTACATTAAAACCCACACCTCTTTTCAGTTAACTTCTAAAATTAAATACTTAGGAATTGATATCTCTCCTACTCATACAGAATTATTCAATCTTAATTATGTCCCCCTTCAAATAGAAACTGATAAGTCATTAGAGTCCTGGCATAAACAAGGCCATCTTTCATGGATGGGGCGCATAAATGCATTAAAAATGAACATCCTTCCCAAATTCCTTTACTTATTTCAGGTCCTTCCCCTAGATCTCCCCATACAATACCTGCTGAAACAACAGAGAAAATTTGACCGATTTATTTGGTCACATAAAAGACCCAGAGTAAACAGAAACACGCTGTTTCTTAACAGAGTAGATGGGGGGCTCGGATCCCTTAATCTGGTTAACTACTACAAGGCGACTCACCTGGCACGAATAGTTGCATGGAAACGCTCGCTGACGAGCAAACCCTGGGTGCAGATAGAATCCTTTTTAGCGGGGAGGTTGGACTTGGGAGAACAGTGCTGGATCCCACATAAATCGAGGTCCCCCGACATAGGGAGTAATTACTATACAATCGCCACGTTGCGTACATGGGACAAATCCCTAGTAGAAGATAGATTGTTATCAACGCCAATATCTCCTCTTACTCCACTGCTCAATAACCCCCTACTGCTACAAAACCATACCATCCCGACACCGCGTATTGCTGGAGCCCCCTCCAACGTACCAATACACATGCTGATACATAATGGCCTGATGCGCCCGCAGGCTGAGGTAAGCCAATTAATAGGTTCCCCGTTCCACTTATGGTTTCCATACCTGCAGGCTAGACACGCCATTTTTTCTAGTCCACACAGAGCAAACTTAATCAGGGCACTGACCCCATTTGAAACATTATGTACAACCCCCTCCATGACTAAAGCACATATCTCTATAATTTATAAGCTACTAAGCGGATCCTTTCCCATTAAGAGACCTGCATATATCACCAAGTGGGAGAGGGAGCTAGATATAACATTGACAGATGAGCAATGGGGCCGTATTTTTATTGAAACCAAAAAGTCGTCCCTATCATTAACTTTGGTAGAAACAAATTTTAAGTTGCTCTCCAGGTGGTACCTTACCCCACACAGGATACGCAGTATTTTTCCCAACTCCTCTCCCCTGTGTTGGAGACATTGTGGTGAAGTTGGTACGCTCTCTCATATATGGTGTAAGTGCCCTCATATTAAGCCATATTGGCACAGTATAAACGCACAAGTTAACAAGATAATAGGTAGGTCCCTAGATCTTTCCCCTAGCCTGATCCTATTAAATAACTTCCCAGTTGTAGCCTGTCTGTATCGGAAAAAATTGCTACATGTCATGCTTAATTGCGCTAGACGCCTTATACCAAGATTTTGGAAAAAAGCAGAAATACCATCATATGGAATGTGGGTTAAAGAAGTGAAACATGTACTTGAACTTGAAAAAATACATTACACATATATAGGTAAGCAAAATTTTATTGCTGATGTGATATTCCTCTGGGAGCAGGGCGTATGAACCCAACACAAATGCTTTGATTCAAATTATATGGTCCACTGTCTACTATCTTATTGTTTCTGTAACATTTTCTGTTGATCCATTCTGGAAGTTTGCTATAGCTGGTAACAATTTGCAATGTTAGCAAGTACTGTGATTCTATGTGTTATTCCTGATTTAAATGTATTTGCTGTTCATATCCGCCTACAGGCGTATTTGTATACTGTATAAGACATATTTCTGTTTCTGTTTCTTTTCCTTAAATTTATTTGAAAACAATAAAAGATATATTGGAAAAAAAAAAATGCTGGGATGTGTGAAGCTCACTTATCAGCCAATCTGTGCTGATTCAGTGTGCAGATAATTTACATCTTTCTTAGTATGAGGATCATAAACTATCATAAATTAATACTGTAATTTTCTGTTGTAATTTATATTGCTTGGTAATTTGTGTATCTATCTAAACATGAAAGTGGTCTGTACTCTCAAACCGGACTGGTTTCACATCCCATGATACTGCAAAACGTACAGCCCTGGGTGCTTAACAGCACTCCCAGCCAGCTGCACAGGGACTCGGACAGTTAACCCCAGGCTAGCCTTGGTGCAAAGCCCATAAGGAAAATTACAATACAAAATTATTAACACAACACATAGAAAGTCTGGCACTGTCTTGCAAGCACACAGCTAGATTAAAAACAAGTTGGAAGAGTTAGTTGCAGCATTTGTTCAAATAGTGATAGGCTCAGGACCACATTAAGGTCGCTTTGAAGCATGCATTGCATGACTGTAGGTTAGAGACTTTTATTTTACTTTTAATCTAGCTGTGTGCTAGACAGTGACAGACTTTCTATGTATGTATGTTTGTGTATATACAGTATATATATATATATATATATATATATATATATATATATATATATATACATACACACACACCAGAATCATTCAGGGCCTGACACTCAAGGGGGCCTGGCACGATTACAGGAATTTTAAATATATTCATGCATATTATTAAAAATGATTGTATTTCTAATTATTTTATATAGTAAAAACGAAAAATTACTATTCAAAAAGTTTGTGTAGGGGGTGGGGGTTTGGTGCAGTGCTCTCTCACAGTTCAGCTCAGTCAGCTGTGCGGGGATTGCACTCTGTCAGCTCATCTACTGTATGTGCATTGTGCAAATGCACAGTAAGTCCTGTACTGGCACTCAGCAAAAACTTCACAGTGCGTCCAGCAATATGTGAACAGGGAGGGAATCTGCAGAGGTTCAAGTGGGCCATCAATAACACACTAACTAGGGGAGGTTGAGAAAGTGATACTGTCTTCTGCAAAGTACAAAGTTTTTAATTAGACTTGACTGTAGATCGCATGATAAGTTCTCACTGGAGCCTCCATTTTTTTATTCATATTTAAGTGGTAACCCTAAGAATTATTTTGGTGACCCTAATAAAAATATCTACCTTACGGTTCATAAGTTGCTCTTTCTTTGCTCTCAACCCCCCCCCCCCCCCGTCTATTTCTCCAGCCCTACTATGTCTCTTTTTCTAAAACCTTTCTCTATATCTCCCCACATCTCTGTATCCCCCTCTTTGTCTCCCTCCCTCTGTGTGTGTGTCTCTTTCTCTCCCCCTCTGGAGCTCTCTATCCCTCTGGCGCTCTCATTCATTCTCCCTCTGGCACTCTCTCTGGCGCTCTCTCTCCCGCTGGCGCTCCCTCTGGCGCTCTCTCTCTCTCCTATTGGCACCCTCTCCCTCCATGTACTCGCATCTATTAGTTTTAATAGTTATTCTGTAATAGTTTTAGACATTTCCAGACTATATGGTCTCAAAAAAATGTACAACATGACATTATTTATTTATTTCTCAGCTACAGGGTTTATTACTTCAGTAGTTATAATAATGTTAACCACTTACACATTATTATACACTTTCATTATTTCTAATGTATATTTCTTCCAGATGTCTACAAATAATGCATTTTTTGTTTATAGTATAATCATTATAAAATTGTGTGTGTATATGTATATGTGTGTAGCTAAGGAACTCTGCATAGACATAATTTGCTGCAGTGTGGATACTGATTAGCATAGGACCAGTCTGATTTGGGACACCTTGTAAGTGGTAGACTGGCTTAGCAGAATATGATCATATTGTGTGACTAAGATCCCATTTTTATTTAAAAGCATATTTTTCTGATAATATTCGTTGCAATTTAAATATATGTTGATATTATTGTGTGGGATGTCTATCCCCAATCTTATTTGAACAGTGCAAGTATATTTAGCAAATTGAAGTATATATTTAAATATGCTATAACTATGTGGACTCTAGTGGTAGAATGTGCACCTACACTTTCTTGTTTTTTTTTCAATTAATCATTGCTGGTCACCTTGGTAGCACTTCCACAATGTGTGTGCTAGGTTGCAAATAGTCTTTTTGTGGTGTGCTTAACCAAAAAAAAACCTTTGTTGTATCTTTAGATTAGGGAGCTGACCAAACCCTCCTTTTGGTTAATGCACGCCACCCAGTTCAGGTGTGTTCCAGTTTAACTACTGTGTCATATATATATATATATATATATATATATAGCTAAGGAACTCTGCATAGACATAATTTGCTGCAGTGTGGATACTGATTAGCATAGGACCAGTCTGATTTGGGACACCTTGTAAGTGGTAGACTGGCTTAGCAGAATATGATTATATTGTGTGACTAAGATCCCATTTTTATTTAAAAGCATATTTTTCTGATAATATTCTTTGCAATTTAAATATATGTCGATATTATTGTGTTAGATGTCTATCCCCAATCTTATTTGAACAGTGCAAGTATATTTAGCAAATTGAAGTATATATTTAAATATGCTATAACTATGTGAACTCTAGTAGTAGAATGTGCACCTACACTTTCTTGTTTTTTTTCAATTAATCATTGCTGGTCACCTTGGTAGCACTTCCACAATGTGTGTGCTAGGTTGCAAATAGTCTTTTTGTGGTGTGCTTAACCAAAAAAACCCTTTGTTGTATATGTGTATATATATATATATATATATATATATATATATACTTAATTATACTATAAACAAAAAAAATCATTATTTGGAGACATCTGGAAGAAATATACATTAGAAATAATAAAACAATGTGTAAGTGTTTAACTACTACTACTGAAGTTAAAAACCCTGTAGCTGAGAAATAAATAAATAATGTCATGTTGTACATTTTTTAGAGACCATATAGTCTGGAAATGTGTAAAATGATTACAGCATAACTATTAAAACTAATAGATGTGAGTACTTATCATTTAGCAGTTAGATAAAGTTGACATACTGGGGCCCATTTATCAAGCTCCGAACGGAGCTTGTGGGCCTGTGTTTCTGGTGAGTCTTCAGACTCGCCAGAAACACCAGTTATGAAGCAGCGGTCTAAAGTCCGCTGCTCCATAACCCTGTCTGCCTACTCTGATGAGGCGGACAGGAATCGCCGGAAATCAACCTGATCGAGTATGATCGGGTTGATTGACACCTCCCTGCTGGCGGCCGATTGGCCGCGAGTCAGCAGGGGGCGGCGTTGCACTAGCAGCTCTTGTGAGCTGCTGGTGTAAAGTTAAATGCGGAGAGCATATTGCTCTCCGTCTTCAGCGAGGTCTTGCGGACCTGATCCGCACTGTCGGATCAGGTCCGCAAGACCTTTGATGAATAGGCCCCTAGGCATTAGGGGTCTGTGTTGCAGACACGATCATTTTAAGAACACAGAGCCATTAGACAGCGATGAGGAGCAGAAGAAATATAGCAAGGGGTCAAGAGCTCAGCGCAGCTCGTTAGGTTAGAGGAATTTCCATGTCCTGTGAGAATTTTTTTTTTTTTTAACATCGTGCTGTGTACTTTTTTTCAATTGAGACAGTTTATCAACAAGGATCAGAGAATAGAAAAGCACCAGAGATATAGTGTTAGGGAGGAGGTGTGGGATATAGTACGTAGCAGACACTGGCAAGTAAATGAAGCAGGGGGATTCAAGACTTCGCCATTCAGAGACAGAAAATATGGAGGTAATCCAGCTAGTGGAGCAAACATGGGAAAGTGGGGCAGTGTTCTGTGCAGAAACCTGCTATGCCAGTATAGCAATATGCAGAGTCACAATCCGGAATGAAAATTACAACATATAGTATTTGGGGAATGATTAGGCAGCAACACTCATGTGTCAACTGCTCATGCAATAATCATCGGGTGCGCGTATTAAAACTAATTTACGAGTCGATGGTGATTGGAGGAAGCTAACTATACCAACTACACACAAAACGGTGGGCGGAGCTTGGCAGCCATTTTAGGTTGCTAACGAAGTTTAAATCTTTTACATTTTTAGCAACTTCTTGAAAGCTTATAGAAGAGGGACATAGTGCAGAATGCTTGTGTGGTATTTTAAAATATTTAAAAATACTTATATGTAGGGTGTAGACTGTCCTTTTAACAGAAAATGTGCAATTTGCATCAAAACAAAATTAGACAGGTGCATAAATTTGGACACCCATGTCATTTTCTTGATTTGAATACCTGTAACTACCTAGCACTGATTAATTGGAACACACAATTGGTTTGGTGAGCCCATTAAGCCTTGAACTTCATAGACAGGTGCATCCAATCATGAGAAAGGGTATTTAAGGTGGCCAGTTGCAAGTTGGTGTTCTCTTTGACTCTCCTCTGAAGAGTGGCAACATGGGGGCCTCAAAACAACTCTCAAATGACCTGAAAACAAAGATTGTTCAACATTATGGTTTAGGGGAAGGCTACAAAAAGCTATTGCAGAGATTTAAGCTGTCAGTGTCCACTGTGAGGAACATAGTGAGGAAATGGAAGACTACAGGCACAGTTCTTGTTAAGGCCAGAAGTGGCAGGCCAAGTAAAATATTGGAGAGGCAAAGGATGGTGAGAACGGTCAAAAACAGCTCACAGACCACCTCCAAAGACCTACAACATCATCTTGCTTCAGATGGTGTCACTGTGCATCATTCAACAATTCAGCGCACTTTGGAAGAGTGATGCAGATGAAGCCTTTTCTGCACACACGCCAGTCACTTGAGGTATGCAAATGCACATTTGGACAAGCCAGCTTCATTTTGGAAGAAGATGCTATGGACTGATGAAACAAAGATTGACTTATTTGGTCATAACAAGGGGCATTATGCATGGCGGCAAAAGAACACGACGTTCCAAGAAAAACACTTGCTACCCACAGTAAAATTTTGGTGGATGAAAATCTTGGAAATTGTCAGGGGTGCCTAAAGTTTTGCATACTACTGTGTGTGTGTGTGTGTGTGTGTGTGTGTATATATATATATATATATATATATATATATATATTCACCAGACTTGCAAGTAGAACAAAAGTATGTCCTCTCATTTGAATAGTTCAGTCACTCATGATCTCAACTATAACAAAAAAGTATGCTTAGGTGAATCCACTTCAAATGAATTGCAGAGATTTTAGGGGATCAACCGTTGTCACTGCCCTTTGGAAGTTAATGACAATTAATCAGTGAAGAGGGTCTTGTTGGAGTCTTGGAGGTAGTTTTTGGTAGATTAAATATAGTATAGTAACCTTGAAGGTTAAAATTAAGAAATTATATAAAACTGCTTAAACTGTTAGATATAGCTTCTGAACCAATAAAATCCTTAATGAGAGCAAAAAGGCTGCAATAATTAACCCTATGACTAACAAATTAGCCTGCAATGCATTACTACTGTAGCGGACCTACTCAATCATGGGCCCTGGAGCAAAATATTTTTTGGCCCTGCTCAAAGGTAAACAATGGTAATAACATACATATTGCTCTGTGTATTTATTTTGAGGATAGATAAATAGAGGATAATTAGACAGACAGACAGATGAACCTACATCCTGCACTAATAAAAGGCTCCCATGCATTAATATCTACACACACCTATGTATATAGACTGGCTGCTCAGGCCCCCCTCAGCACTTGCCCCCTAGTTCTACTGTACCTGCTGCACCATGGTAGTTCCGCCCCCCGCATTATTACACAATATATCCAACTGTCTTTGGCAGCTACATAGTTAATAATGGCCAGTACTCACTATTTTGTTTGGATTAATTAAAATTGATGGGCAGTCAAAGAATGTTTTGCATTTGATTCAACACCAGAAAGTCCCAATTAAAGGAATCCACTAGAAAAAAACAAGCATTAATTATATTGCTGAATTGTGGAAGTTTAAAAGTCAGATACATGACTCAGTAGGTCGCTATATTTTAGCATGAACTTCATAGATTTTATATGCTGAGTAAATTAAGCAGTGTTATGTTCTATTATCGGTGGATTCTATCCCCAGACAATTTCAGAATCTTATAGGATTTTTTTTGAGTTGTTCTAAATGTTATTTTTAATGAGCCTCAAAATGGTTCATTGATATTTTTCATATTTTATGTCATAATACTGTAAATGTAATTTTAAAATATTTAACAAAAAAAAGTAAAATGATATTGAATGTACGCATATAACTTGTCCCGTTACTTATATTTAAAGGGACACTGAACCCAAATTATTTCTTTCGTGATTCAGATAGAGCATACCATTTTAAACAATTTTCTAATTTACTCCTATTATCAAAGTTTCTTCACTCTCTTGGTATCTTTATTTGAAAAGCAAGAATGTAAGTTTAGATGCCGACCCAATCAGCAAGAACAACCTGGGTTGTTGCTGATTGGTGTAAAAATTCACCCACCAATAAGCAAGTGCTGTCCAGAGGTCCGAACCAAAAATTGTCTGGCTCCTTAACTTAGATGCCTTCTTTTTTTTATATAAAGATAGCACGAAGATAAATTGATAATAGGAGTAAATTAGAAAGTTGCTTAAAATTGCATGCTCTATCTGAATCACAAAAGAAGGGACACTCCAGGGAAAAATGCTCTAAATGATAGTGGTTTTTTTTTATTATTAAACAACGTTACAAAAAACACCTTAGCACTGTCTCCTGGAATAGTAAAAATGACCAGTGAACTTAAACGACACTCTAAAAAAGTAAAAAATACAAAAGGAAATATGGGAACATGGTCAAGTGTCAGAATGCCTAAGGAAGATACAGGTAAAACTAAGATCTCAAATATATAATAAAAATTGTACCGACCAATATTCAGGCAAACAGTCCTTGACATAAATCCTGTGAATATGTCCCAAAAGAGTCTCACGCACCCTCTGTATCCCTGTGCAAGGATAAAAAGCTCCCAATGGATATCCTGTTCACTTTTGATACTTATGTAGCTCTTCACACAGAATTTACAAAAAAGCATTAAAAAGAGCACTAGAAGAGGTAAAAAACAAGAAAAGTGTAAGAGCCTATTTAAGTGCAATATATCAAATCTTTATTGTAGCGCCTTACAATATGGCAGCTACTTACAAGACTAAAGACATTTACAAGCCCATAAACACTGTGCAATCACTGGCTTAACGCCTAGTTACCGGTGTGGGTTCCTCTAAGTTGTCTGTTGCGATCCTCTATGTGATCCAAGTGTTCAAGTCTGTCGGACAGTCCCCTTACTCGGATTGGGTCATCTGTGATTTGAATCTTTTTATTATTATTAAAGGGACATTGAACTTCTGGTTACAACTTTAGTAACAAGGTTATGTACCCACTTAAAAAATGTTCAGCTCTTGTTCCGTATTGTGCACTCTAAAATGAATAGAACAATAAGGCTAGTCAAGAAGACAATGCTATAAAAACGTAGGGGTATATTTTCTGATTTAGAAGAACTTATCAAATTATGTATCTACAACAAATAATGTAGACTTTAAGGGGCAGATTTATCAAATGTAGGACGGACATGATTCGCTGTAGCTGATCATGTAAGCCCAACATCGCTAAATGCGGACAGCATACGCTGTCGGCATTTATCCTTGCACAAGCATTTCACAAGAAATGCTTGTGCAATGCCACCCCTGCACATTTGCGGGCAAGGGGGTAGCAATCATCCAGATCGTATCTGATCGGGATGATTGTAGTCTGCCACCTCAGAGGTTAAGGAGCAGCAGTCTTAAGACCGCTGCTTCTTAAACCCTGTTTCCGCCGAGCCGGAAGGCTCGCACGGAATAAGCAGCATCAGCTTGATAAATTTACCCCTATAAGTACATTATAGGGATACTAAACCCAATTTTTTTCCTTAGATATGGTGAGTCCACAACGTCCTCAATTACTAGTGGGAATATCACTCCTGGCCAGCAGGAAGAGGCAAAGAGCACCACAGCAAAGCTGTTAAGTGCCACTCCCCTACCCATAAACCCCAGTCATTCTCTTTTCATTTGTCAATGTAGGAGGTGAAGTTTTGGTGGCTGAAGAAAATTGGATTTCTTTCGCTACAAGCAAGATTAGTCTCTTCAGTAGGGCAATGGTGGCTTTAAAGCAGTTAGGAACTTGTAAAGTGGGCCTTGCTGCGTTTTCCGAACATATTTGCTGCCCATGGTATAGAAAGCCAGAGTAGGTTTACTCTGTTCTTTCTCTTTCTACAGGTCTCTGTGAGGAGTATGTGTCCTCTCATACCGTGTAAGCTGTCCTCCTGCCAGACGGCTAGACTGCAGGTAAGTGCTTTTGTCTTCCAGGCTGGAGACTTGCACTAATAAGACTTTATAAAATGCAGTTTCTTTCATGTAATTGGCAAGAGTCCATGAGCTAGTGACGTATGGGATATACAATCCTACCAGGAGGGGCAAAGTTTCCCAAACCTCAAAATGCCTATAAATACACCCCTCACCACACCCACAATTCAGTTTTTACAAACTTTGCCTCCTATGGAGGTGGTGAAGTAAGTTTGTGCTAAGATTTCTACGTTGACATGCGCTTCTCAGCATTTTGAAGCCCGATTCCTCTCATAGTACAGCGAATGTCAGAGGTATGTGAAGGGAGTATCACCTATTGAATGCAATGGTTTTCCTCACAGGAGATCTATTTCATAGGTTCTCTGTTATCGGTTGTAGAGATTCATCTCCTACCTCCCATTTTAGATCGACTATATACTATCATGTACCATTACCTCTACTGATAACTGTTTCATTACTCGTTTGGCTATCTGCTATATGTGGATGGGTGTCTTTCGGTAAGTATGTTTTTATTACTTAAGACACCTCAGCTATGGTTTGGCCCTTTATGCATTAATATAAAGTTCTAAATATATGTATTGTACTTATATTTGCCATGAGTCAGGTTCATGTATTTCCTTTTGCAGATTGTCAGTTTCATATTTGGGGAAATTAAATTTTAAGAAATATTTTTCTTACCTGGGGTTTAGTCTTTTTTCAATTGACTACATTTTCAAATTGCAGGCTGGATTAGGCTCGCGGGTGCGCCAAATGCTACACTTTATTGCGTCATTCTTGGTGTGAAAAAATTTTCGCGCAAAAGGCCCCTCCGTTGATGCAAGTTTGTCATTTCCGGCGTCATAGTTGACACCGAGTTCTTTACACAGGGTGCGTCATTAGTGACGTGAGTGTGTCATTTCCGGACATGGTCGGCGCCAAAAAAATTTCAGTTACGTTGTGCTTCATACTTGGCGCCAAATATTTTTCCTTATTTATTACCCCATTGCTATTTGCCTCTTGCCTTTTTCTTTTGTCAGAGGCTATGCTATTTGCATTTTTTCCCATTCCTGAAATTGTCATATAAGGAAAGTGATAATTTTGCTTTATATGTTGTTTTTTCTTTTACATTTTGCAAGATGTCTCAATCTGATCCCGTCTCAGAAGTATCTGTTGGAACTTTGCTGACTGACATCGGTTCTACCAAAGCTAAGTGTGGAGATTATATCTCCGAATGTCATTTGTATTAGTTGTCATGATAAACTTTTACATGCAGACAATGTGTCCATCAGTAATAGTACATTGCCAGTTGCAGTTCCCTCAACTTCTAATGTACATGATATACCTATGAATTTTAAAGAATTTGTTACTGATTCTATTCAGAAGGCTTTGTCTGCATTTCCGCCTTCTAATAAACGTAAAAGGTCTTTTAAAACTTCTCATAAAGTTGATGAAATTTCAAATGACCGACAACATAATGAATTATCCTCCTCTGATGAGGATCTATCTGATTTAGAAGATCCTTCCTCAGATATTGACACTGACAAATCTACTTATTTATTTAAAATTGAGTATATTCGTTCTTTTTTAAAAGAAGTGTTAATTACTTTGGATATTGAGGAAGTTAGTCCTCTTGATATTAAAACTAGTAAACATTTAAATTCTGTTTTTAAACCTCCTGTGGTTACTCCAGAGGTTTTCCCTATTTCTGATATGTTTTCTAAATAATGGAATAAGCCGGGTACTCCTTTTAATCCTTCTTCAAGGTTTAAAAAATTGTATCCTTTACCAGCTATTTCAATAGAGTTTTGGGAAAAGATCCCCAAAGTTGATGGGGTAATTTCTACTCTTGCTAAATGTACCACTATTCCTATGGAAGATAGTACTTCTTTTAAAGATCCTTTAGATAGGAAACTTGAATATTATCTAAGGAAAGCCTATTTATATTCAGGTCATCTTCTTAGGCCTGCAATTTCTTTGGCTGATGTTGCAGCTGCATCAACTTTTTGGTTGGAGAATTTAGCGCAACAAGAATTGAATTCTGACTTATCTAGCATTGTTCGCTTACTGCAACATGCTAATCATTTTATTTGTGATGCTATTTTTAATATTATCAAAATTGATTTTAGATCCATGTCTTTAGCTATTTTAGCTAGAAGAGCTTTGTGGCTTAAATCTTGGAATGCTGATATGACATCGAAATCTAGATTACTATCTCTTTCTTTCCAAGGTAATAATTTATTTGGTTCTCAGTTGGATTCTATTATTTCAACTGTTACTGGGGGGAAGGGAGTTTTTTTGCCTCAGGATAAAAAACCTAAGGGTAAATCTAGGGCTTCTAATCGTTTTCGTTCCTTTTGTCAAAATAAGGAACAAAAACCTAATCCTTCCCCCAAGGAATCTGTTTCCAATTGGAAGCCTTCCTCAAATTGGAATAAATCCAAGCCTTTTAAGAAACCAAAGTCAGCCCCTATGTCTGCATGAAGGTGCGGCCCTCATTCCAGCACAGCTGGTAGGAGGCAGATTAAGGTTTTTCAAGGATGTTTGGATAAATTCTGTCCAAAATCAATGGATTCAGAGTATTGTCTCTCAGGGGTACCGAATAGGATTCAGAGTAAGACCTCCCGTGAGAAGATTTTTTCTCTCAGGCATCCCAGTAAATCCAGTAAAAGCTCAGGCTTTCCTGAAGTGTGTTTCAGACCTGGAGGTTTCAGGGGTAATCATGCCAGTTCCTTTTCATGAACAAGGTCTGCAGTTCTGGATCTGAAAATTTTGAATCGTTATGTAAGAGTACAAACTTTCAAGATGGTGACTATAAGGACTATTCTGCCTTTTGTTCAGCAAGGACATTATATGTCCACAATAGACTTGCAGGATGCATACCTTCATATTCCAATTCATCCAGAACATTATCAGTTCCTGAAATTCTCTTTTCTAGACAAGCATTACCAATTTGTTGCTCTTCCATTTGGCCTAGCAACAGCTCCAAGAATCTTTTCAAAGGTTCTCGGTGCCCTACTCTCTGTAATCAGAGAACAGGGTATTGCGGTGTTTCCTTATTTGGACGATATCTTGGTACTAGCTCAGTCTTTTTGTTCCGCAGAATCTCATATGAATCAACTAGTGTTGTTTCTTCAAAAACATGGTTGGAGGATCAATTTACTAAAAAGTTTCTTGATTCCTCAGACCAGGGTTTCCTTTTTAGGCTTCCAGATAGATTCAGTGTCCATGACTCTGACTCTAACAGACAAGAGACGTTTAAAATTGGTTGCAGCCTGTCGGCACCTTCAGTCTCAGTCATTCCCTTCAGTGGCTATGTGCATGAAAGTTTTAGGTCTCATGACTGCAGCATCGGACGCGATTCCCTTTGCTCGTTTTCACATGCGACCTCCCCAGCTTTGTATGCTGAATCAGTGGTGCCGGGATTATACAAAGATATCACAATTAATATCCTTAAATCCCAATGTTCGACGTGGTGGTTAAATCACCAGCGTTTAGTTCAAGGGGCCTCTTTTGTTCGGCCAACCTGGACTGTGATCACAACAGATGCAAGTCTTTCAGGTTGGGGAGCTGTCTGGGGATCTCTGACAGCACAAGGGGTTTGGAAATCTCAAGAGGCGAGATTACCAATCAATATTTTAGAACTCCGTGCAATTTTCAGAGCTCTTCAGTTTTGGCCTCTGTTGAAGAGAGAACCGTTCATCTGTTTTCAGACAGACAATATCACAACAGTGGCATATGTCAATCATCAGGGCGGGACTCGCAGTCCCCAAGCTATGAAAGAAGTATCTTGGATACTTGTGTGGGCAGAATCCAGCTCCTGTCTAATTTTCGCGGTTCATATCCCAGGTGTAGACAATTGGGAGGCGGATTATCTCAGCCGTTAGACTTTACATCCGGGGGAGTGGTCCCTCCATCCAGATGTGTTTTCTGAGATTGTTCAGATGTGGGGTCTTCCAGAGATTGATCTGATGGCCTCTCATCTAAACAAGAAACTTCCCAGATACCTGTCCAGGTCCAGGGATTTTCAGGCGGAAGCAGTGGATGCGCTGACACTTCCTTGGTGTTATCAACCTGCTTATATTTTCCTGCCTCTAGTTCTTCTTCCAAGAGTGATCTCCAAAATCATCATGGAACAATCGTTTGTGTTGCTGGTGGCTCCAGCATGGCCCCACAGGTTTTGGTATGAGGATCTTGTTCGGATGTCCAGTTGCCAATCTTGGCCACTTCCGTTAAGGTCGGACCTACTGTCTCAAGGTCCGTTTTTTCCACCAGGATCTTAAATCATGAAGGTTTGGAAATTGAACGCTTAGTGCTAAGTCATAGAGGTTTCTCTGACTCAGTGATTAATACTATGTTACAAGCTCGTAAATCTGTCTCTAGAAAGATTTATTATAGAGTTTGGAAGACTTACATTTCATGGTGTTCTTCTCATAAATTCTCTTGGCATTCTTTTAGAATTCCTAGAATTTTACAGTTTCTTCCGGATGATTTGGATAAAGGTTTGTCTGCAAGTTCCTTGGAGGGACAAATCTCTGCTCTTTCTGTTTTATTTCACAGAAAGATTGCTAATCTTCCTGATATTCACTGTTTTGTACAGGCTTTAGTTTGTATTAAGCCTGTCATTAAATCAATTTCTCCTCCTTGGAGTCTTAATTTGTTTTTGAAGGCGTTACAGGCTCCTCCATTTGAGCCTATGCACTCTTTGGACATTAAACTACTTTCTTGGAAAGTGTTGTTCCTTTTGGCCATCTCATCTGCTAGAAGAGTTTCTGAGCTATCTGCTCTTTCTTGTGAATCTCCTTTTCTGATTTTTCATCAGGATAAGGCAGTTTTGCGGACTTCATTTAAATTTTTACCTAAGGTTGTGAATTCTAACAACATTAGTAGAGAAATTGTTGTCCGTTCCTTGTGTCCTAATCCTAACAATTCTTTGGAAAGATCCTTACATTCTTTGAATGTGGTGAGAGCTTTGAAATATTATGTTAAAGCTACTAAAGATTTCAGGAAGACTTCTATTTGTTATATTTTCTGGTCCTAGGAAAGGTCAGAAGGCCTCTGCTATTTACTTGGCTTCTTGGTTAAAGCTTTTGATTCATCAAGCTTATTTGGAGTTGAGTCAGGCCCCGCCTCAGAGAATTACAGCTCATTCTACTAGATCAGTCTCCACTTTATGGGCTTTTAAGAATGAATCTTCAGTTGATCAGATTTGCAAAGCGGAAACTTTGTCCTTTTTGCATACATTTACTGAATTCTACCGTTTTGATGTATTTGCTTCTTCAGAAGCAGTTTTTGGTAGAAAAGTTCTTCAGGCAGCTGTTTCAGTTTGATTCTTCTGCTGATGTTTTAAGTTTTTCTTTTCATTGTTAGAATAACTTCTATTTTGGGTTGTGGATTATTTTTTCAGCGGAAAATGGTTGTTTATTTATTTTTTTCCCTCCCTCTCTAGTGACTCTTGAGTGGAGTTCCACTTCTTGGGTATTGCTATCCCATACATCACTAGCTCATGGACTCTTGCCAATTACATGAAAGAAAACACAATTTATGTAAGACTTTACCTGATAAATTCATTTCTTTCATATTGGCAAGAGTCCATGAGGCCCACCATTTTTATGGTGGTTATGATTTTTTGTATAAAGCACAATTATTTCCAAATTTCTTTGTTGATGCTTTTTACTCCTTTCTTTATCACCCCACTACTTGGCTATTCGTTAAACTGAATTGTGGGTGTGGTGAGGGGTTATTTATAGGCATTTGAGGTTTGGGAAACTTTGCCCCTCCTGGTAGGATTGTTTATCCCATACGTCACTAGCTCATGGACTCTTGGGATATGGATTTTATTTGGCAGAGGCAGGCACTTTATTCATATGTTTGAGACATGGGGGTTTTTCTTTCCTAATATGTGGGAATTACCCCCAGAGGCTGTGCTTTCTTGAGGTTGCCTTTTCCCTTTATTTAAAAATTGCTTGTTTCCACTGTAGTTACAGTGGTATGTGATCTGTGTTGGGAGTGGGAGAATCAGAGCTCACTGGGTGAGTTTTCTCCTTTAAGGGTGACATTATTTATTATTTCTGGCATGTTCACTAAATTTGTCTAGTTAGCCAGTTTCAGTACTTTCTACTCAGGTTAAGATCCTGAAGGGCCAGCTTTTTAGGTTTTCTGCTTTGGTCGATGTGTTGACTGTGAGATGAAGCGTACTATTATTTTAACAGTGCACTTCATCTCTTTGCTGCCAGGTGATTCCGCTTATTCCCCTTACAATTCTGTGAATAGTTGAGGAAAATGCAAGAGGAAGATGCTAGAATTATTGCAGAGTTTGGGGAAAGCGTGCCAATTATTTTAGCTGCGCTCTGTTTTCCTGTATGGCGCCGCCTCCTCTGTCTGTAAACGGAGCTGTACCATTTTCTGCTTTTTCTGATGCGCTCACGTGACCCCGGCTCCTTCTGTGACTGAGAATGGAGCGGTGGTCTTGTCTTCAGTCTCAGGGAGTTTAGAGACGGTTTTCCTTGCGGCACACGATGTTGCATATTGAAGAGTGAATGCTGCTGCTTTTTACTTGTTTAATGTCACAAGTTCACGCTCTTGAATGACTATCGTTCACATAGGATACTTAACCCTTTGAGTGCTAATGACGGCTCTGAGCCGTCACAGAGTTTCCCACTCTGGTGCTAATGACGGCTCAGAGCCGTCACTAGCACTCTCCCACCTTGAGGGAGATCTGGGGGCTCCCACCCGCTCCTACCCCGGCGATCGTGCCTTTAGAGTGACAGGCATTGCCGGGGCTTCCCGTTTTGCATGGTGGCGTCATGCGCAATAACGTGATGACGTCACCGCGCAACTTTATTTATACTTAACAATGTTAAGTATAGGAGCAGGGGGCATGCTGCTTAGATACCTGTATCTTTGGCATCTAAGCAGCTACAGACCCCCAAGACCCACTTCCCTAAATGCATTATTTTACACTTTGCTGTGTTAAACTTTAGATCCCAGTCATTTGTCCAATCCTCCAATTGTTGTATATCACTTCTCATTTTGTCTACCCCCCCGGAACATCCACTGTGTTACAAATGTTTGTATTATCTGCAAAAAGACATACTTTCCCCTGTAGCCCTTTGCTGATATCACAGATAAATATATTAAAGAAAACAGGCTCCAGAACTGACCCCTGAGGAACACCACTAGTAACAGCCCCCTCTGCTGAATGAACTCCATTTACTAAGACACTTTGTTTTCTGTCCTTAAAGGGACAGTAAACCCCAAATATGATTTCATGATTCAGATAGAGAATACAATTTTAAACAACTTTCTAATTTACTTCTGATATCTAATTTGCTTCATTCGCTTGTTATTCTTTGCTGAAAAGCATATCTAGATAGGCTAAGTAGCTGCTGATTGGTGGCTGCACATAGATGCCTCATGTGATTGGCTCACCCATGTGCATTGCTATTTTCTAAACAAATTATATTTAAAGAATGAAGCAAATTAGATAATAGAAGTAATTGGGAATGTTGTTTAAAATTGTATTCTCTATCGGAATCACAAAAGAAAAGTTTGGGGTTTAATGTTCCTTTAATTTAAGCCAGCATTCCACCCAGTTCACAATTTTTGAGTCTAGACCAAGGAGATACAGTTTGTGAATTAGTTTATTGTGTTGGATGGTGTCAAATGCTTTGCTGAAATCTAGATATGCTACATCAACTGCTCCACCCTTGTCTAATACATTTGTTACATAATCAAAGAAGTCAATTATATTAGTCTGACATTATCTCCCTGAAGTAAAATCATGCTGATTTTGGTCCTCTAAATTGTTTGTCATTATGTAAGTCATAATTCTTTCTTTTAAGAGGCTTTCCATTAATTTCTCTACTACTGAAGTTAAACTAACTGGCCTGTAGTTACCAGATTATTCCCTACTGCCCTTTTTATAAAGAGGTATTGCATTTGCTATTCTCCAATCATCTGGGACAGCTCCTGTTAATAGTGACTGATTAAACGGTTAATGGGAGAGTTAGCACTTATTAAAGTTATTTTAAAGCCCTTGGATGAATATTATCAGGACCCACTGCCTTTTTAACATTTATTTTTAATAATGCTAACAAAACCTCATCCTCTGTAAAAAGATTAGTGTTAAGCTTGTTTCTTTTTTTCGTAGCATCCCTTAATGTAGACATTCTATCTTCACAATCTTTTGTGAAAACAGAACAGAAGTAATTATTGAGACAGTCTACAATTTGCTTATCTCCTATTGTTCTACCATCAACTGATTTCAATTTTAATATTCCTACCTTATTTTTTCTTCTATCACTGATATTTCTAATGAATGTTTTGTCCCCATGTTTTACTGACTGTGCTATATTCTCTTCTGCATGAGCTTTAACCTTCCTAATTAACTGCTTTAGTCTCCATATTTTCATATCATCATCTGATTGTGTGTGTGTGTCTGTAATTTTTATAAGCTATCTTTTTTGTCTTTACAGCATGTGCTACTTCTTTGGAAAACCAAATTGGTTTCTGCTTTCTTTTACTTTTACAGACATGTCTAATACAGTGTGCGGTTGCATTTAAAATGGCACCCTTCACAAA
This sequence comes from Bombina bombina, assembly GCF_027579735.1. Taxonomy (NCBI): domain Eukaryota; kingdom Metazoa; phylum Chordata; class Amphibia; order Anura; family Bombinatoridae; genus Bombina; species Bombina bombina. The sequence goes on along the minus strand of NW_026512502.1, from coordinate 7,821 downwards.
TTCCCACTGTAATAAGTTTTCCCTTTTAAATATTTTTTTTTAGGTATTCTCCCATTAATGAAAAATCTGCTTTCCTAAAGTCTAAAACTTTTGTTTTAGTCTGGGTGGACAGTTTCTGCCTGGTTTATCAGGTTCCAGTCAGACATTTCTCCTCAGTGACTTACATCTACCACCAGGGGGGAACTTGGAGTTCCTTAGCCATGATAGAGGTAGCTCAGATTGTTCTATGGGTGGAAGCTCACATTTGGGTTTTCTTCCTAAAGTGGTTTTAGATCGATGAAATAGATGGTTCCTAAAGTGGTTTCAGAAATATTAATCAGTAAGTTGTTGTTCCTTCTCTATGTCTCAATCCTTCTTCTCATAAAGAACATTTGTTGCACAATTTGGATGTTGTGCATACTCAAAAATTCTACCTACAGGCGCCAGTCCTTTGCCCTGTTTGTTTGTTTCTCTGGAAGACGTAAAGTGAGCTATAATTCTCTCAGGAGGAAGCAAAACAAATTATACTTCTCTCTGGTTGAGAAGTATAATTTGTTTTGCTTCCTCCTGAAAGAATTATAGCTCACTCCACGTGGGCTGTCTCCTCTTCTTGGGGTTTCAAAAATGAAGCTTCTGTGGAACAGATTTGCTAGGCTGCAACTTGGTCCTCTCTGCATTCTTTTTCCAAATTTACAGATTCGATACTTTTGCCTCGGCTGAGGCTTCTTTTAGGAGAAAGGCTCTTCAAGCGGTGGTGCCTTCTGTTTAGGTCTGCCTGTTTTGTTCTCCCTCCCTGTTCATTCCGTGTCCTCTAGCTTGGGTATTGGCTCCCATTCCCACTAGTAATTGAGGACGTTGTGGACTCACCATATCTTATTAAAGAAAACAAAATGTATGCTTACCTGATACTTTTATTTATTTCCGGATATGGTGAGTCCACAACCACACCCTTTTCTTTAAGACAGTTATTTTTTACTTAAACCTCAAGCACTTTCACACCTTTGTGTTATTCCTTTTACCATTTCCTTTCGGTCAAATGACTGGGGTTTATAGGTAGGGGAGTGGCACTTAAAGGGACATGAAACCCAAAATTTTTCTTTCATGGTTTAGATAGAGAATACAATTTTAAACAACTTTCCAATTTACTTCTATTATTTAATTTGCTTCCTTCTCTTGTTATCATTTGCTGAAAGGTTTATCTAGGCACGTTCATGAGCAGCAGAGAACCTAGGTTCTAGCTGTTGATTGGTGGCTGCATATATACAGTGGGGCAAAAAAGTATTGTCAGCCACCAATTGTGCAAGTTCTCCCACTTATGAAGATGAGAGAGGCCTGTAATTTTCATCATAGGTATACCTCAACTATGAGAGACAAAATGTGGAAACAAATCCAGACAATCACATTGTCTGATTTAGAAATAATTTCTTCTGTTATGTGTGATCAGTCCACGGGTCATCATTACTTCTGGGATATAACTCCTCCCCAACAGGAAATGCAAGAGGATTCACCCAGCAGAGCTGCATATAGCTCCTCCCCTCTACGTCAGTCCCAGTCATTCTCTTGCACCCAACGACTAGATAGGATGTGTGAGAGGACTATGGTGATTATACTTAGTTTTTATGACTTCAATCAAAAGTTTGTTATTTTACAATAGCACCGGAGCGTGTTATTACTTCTCTGGCAGAGTTTGAGGAAGAATCTACCAGAGTTTTTTACTATGATTTTAACCGGAGTAGTTAAGATCATATTGCTGTTCTCGGCCATCTGAGGGAGGTAAAAGCTTCAGATCAGGGGACAGCGGGCAGATGAATCTGCATTGAGGTATGTAGCAGTTTTTATTTTCTGAATGGAATTGATGAGAAAATCCTGCCATACCGTTATAATGTCATGTATGTATACACTTCAGTATTCTGGGGATGGTATTTCACCGGAACTACTCTGTTAAAAGTCACTAATCCTTTTAATAAGTATTTATCATGTTAAACGTTTTTGCTGGAATGTAGAATCGTTTACATTTCTGAGGTACTGAGTGAATAAATATTTGGGCATTATTTTCCACTTGGCAGTTGTTTGGTTTTAATTATGACAGTTTCGTTTCTCTTCACTGCTGTGTGTGAGGGGGAGGGGCCGTTTTTGGCGCTCTTTGCTACGCATCAAAAAATTCCAGTCAGTTACTCTTATATTTCCTGTATGATCCGGTTCATCTCTGACAGATCTCAGGGGTCTTCAAACTTCTTTAGAGGGAGGTAGATTCTCTCAGCAGAGCTGTGAGAATTTTATATTGACTGTGAATAAAAACGTTGCTCTGTAATTTTTATGTCAAATTTAATTATTATTATTTTTCTAATGGGAACAAACCTTTGCTAAAAGTTGTGTTGTTTTAAAGTTTGATGCTATAACTGTTTCTCAGTTCATTATTTCAACTGTCATTTAATCATTTAATCGTTTAGTACCTCTTTGAGGCACAGTACGTTTTTGCTAAAAAAGATTATAACCAAGTTGCAAGTTTATTGCTAGTGTGTTAAACATGTCTGACTCAGAGGAAGATATCTGTGTCATTTGTTCCAATGCCAAGGTGGAGCCCAATAGAAATTTATGTACTAACTGTATTGATGCTACTTTAAATAAAAGTCAATCTGTACAATTTGAACAAATTTCACCAAACAGCGAGGGGAGAGTTATGCCGACTAACTCGCCTCACGCGGCAGTACCTGCATCTCCCGCCCGGGAGGTGCGTGATATTATGGCGCCTAGTACATCTGGGCGGCCATTACAGATAACATTACAAGATATGGCTACTGTTATGACTGAAGTTTTGTCTAAATTACCAGAACTAAGAGGCAAGCGTGATCACTCTGGGGTGAGAACAGAGTGCGCTGACAATACTAGGGCCATGTCTGATACTGCGTCACAGCTTGCAGAGCATGAGGACGGAGAGCTTCATTCTGTAGGTGACGGTTCTGATCCAAACAGATTGGATTCAGATATTTCAAATTTTAAATTTAAATTGGAGAACCTCCGTGTATTACTAGGGGAGGTCTTAGCAGCTCTCAATGATTGTAACACCGTTGCAATACCAGAGAAACTGTGTAGGTTGGATAAATACTTTGCGGTACCGGCGAGTACTGACGTTTTTCCTATACCTAAGAGACTAACTGAAATTGTTACTAAGGAGTGGGATAGACCCGGTGTGCCGTTCTCACCCCCTCCAATATTTAGAAAGATGTTTCCAATAGACACCACCACTCGGGACTTATGGCAAACGGTCCCTAAGGTGGAGGGAGCAGTTTCTACTTTAGCTAAGCGTACCACTATCCCGGTGGAGGATAGCTGTGCTTTTTCAGATCCAATGGATAAAAAATTAGAGGGTTACCTTAAGAAAATGTTTGTTCAACAAGGTCTTATATTGCAACCCCTTGCATGTATCGCGCCGATTACGGCTGCGGCAGCATTTTGGATTGAGTCTCTGGAAGAGAACCTTAGTTCATCTACGCTAGACGACATTACGGACAGGCTTAGAGTCCTTAAACTAGCTAATTCATTCATTTCGGAGGCCGTAGTACATTTAACCAAACTTACGGCTAAGAACTCAGGATTCGCCATACAGGCACGTAGGGCGCTGTGGCTAAAATCCTGGTCAGCTGATGTTACTTCTAAGTCCAAATTACTTAATATACCTTTCAAGGGGCAGTCTTTATTTGGGCCCGGTTTGAAAGAAATTATCGCTGACATTACAGGAGGTAAGGGCCACGCCCTACCTCAAGACAAAGCCAAAGCTAAGGCTAGACAGTCTAATTTTCGTCCCTTTCGGAATTTCAAAACAGGAGCAGCATCAACCTCCACTGCACCAAAACAGGAGGGAGCTGTTGCTCGTTACAGGCAAGGCTGGAAGCCTAACCAGTCCTGGAACAAGAGCAAGCAGGCCAGGAAACCTGCTGCTGCCCCAAAGACAGCATGAACCGAGAGCCCCCGATCCGGGACCGGATCTAGTGGGGGGCAGACTTTCTCTCTTCGCCCAGGCCTGGGCAAGAGATGTTCAGGATCCCTGGGCGCTAGAGATCATATCTCAGGGATACCTTCTAGACTTCAAATTATCTCCCCCAAGAGGGAGATTTCATCTGTCAAGGTTGTCAACAAACCAGATAAAGAAAGAAGCGTTTCTACGCTGTGTACAAGATCTGTTATTAATGGGAGTGATCCATCCGGTTCCGCGGTCGGAACAAGGACAAGGGTTCTACTCAAACCTGTTTGTGGTTCCCAAAAAAGAGGGAACTTTCAGGCCAATCTTAGATTTAAAGATTCTAAACAAATTCCTAAGAGTTCCATCGTTCAAAATGGAAACTATTCGGACAATCTTACCCATGATCCAAAAGGGTCAGTACATGACCACAGTGGATTTAAAAGATGCTTACCTTCACATACCGATTCACAAAGATCATCACCGGTATCTAAGGTTTGCCTTCTTAGACAGGCACTACCAGTTTGTAGCTCTTCCATTCGGATTGGCTACGGCTCCAAGAATCTTCACAAAGGTTCTGGGTGCCCTTCTGGCGGTACTAAGACCGCGAGGGATTTCGGTAGCTCCGTACCTAGACGACATTCTAATACAAGCTTCAAGCTTTCAAACTGCCAAGTCTCATACAGAGTTAGTTCTGGCATTTCTAAGGTCGCATGGATGGAAAGTGAACGAAAAGAAGAGTTCTCTTTTTCCTCTCACAAGAGTTCCATTCTTGGGGACTCTTATAGATTCTGTAGAAATGAAGATTTACCTGACAGAAGACAGGTTAACAAAGCTTCAAAATGCATGCCGTGTCCTTCATTCCATTCAACACCCGTCAGTAGCTCAATGCATGGAGGTGATCGGCTTAATGGTAGCGGCAATGGACATAGTACCTTTTGCACGCCTACACCTCAGACCGCTGCAATTGTGCATGCTAAGTCAGTGGAATGGGGATTACTCAGACTTGTCCCCTTCTCTGAATCTGAATCAAGAGACCAGAAATTCTCTTCTATGGTGGCTTTATCGGCCACACCTGTCCAGGGGGATGCCATTCAGCAGGCCAGACTGGACAATTGTAACAACAGACGCCAGCCTACTAGGTTGGGGCGCTGTCTGGAATTCTCTGAAGGCTCAGGGACTATGGAATCAGGAGGAGAGTCTCCTTCCAATAAACATCCTGGAATTGAGAGCAGTTCTCAATGCCCTTCTGGCTTGGCCCCAATTAACAACTCGGGGGTTCATCAGGTTTCAGTCGGACAACATCACGACTGTAGCTTACATCAACCATCAGGGAGGGACAAGAAGCTCCCTAGCAATGATGGAAGTATCAAAGATAATTCGCTGGGCAGAGTCTCACTCTTGCCACCTGTCAGCAATCCACATCCCGGGAGTGGAGAACTGGGAGGCGGATTTCTTGAGTCGCCAGACTTTTCATCCGGGGGAGTGGGAACTTCATCCGGAGGTCTTTGCCCAAATACTTCGACGTTGGGGCAAACCAGAGATAGATCTCATGGCGTCTCGCCAGAACGCCAAACTTCCTCTCTACGGGTCCAGATCCAGGGATCCGGGAGCGGTTCTGATAGATGCTTTGACAGCACCTTGGAACTTCGGGATGGCTTATGTGTTTCCACCCTTCCCGCTGCTTCCTCGATTGATTGCCAAAATCAAACAGGAGAGAGCATCAGTGATTCTAATAGCGCCTGCATGGCCACGCAGGACTTGGTATGCAGATCTAGTGGACATGTCATCCTGTCCGCCTTGGTCTCTACCTCTAAGACAGGACCTTCTGATACAGGGTCCATTCAAACATCAAAATCTAACTTCTCTGAAGCTGACTGCTTGGAAATTGAACGCTTGATTTTATCAAAACGTGGTTTTTCTGAGTCGGTTATTGATACCCTGATACAGGCTAGGAAGCCTGTTACCAGAAGGATTTACCATAAAATATGGCGTAAATACCTATACTGGTGCGAATCCAAAGGTTACTCCTGGAGTAAGGTTAGGATCGCTAGGATATTGTCCTTTCTACAAGAAGGTTTAGAAAAGGGTCTATCAGCTAGTTCATTAAAGGGACAGATTTCAGCTCTGTCCATCTTGTTACACAGGCGTCTGTCAGAAAATCCAGACGTCCAGGCCTTTTGTCAGGCTTTAGCTAGGATCAAGCCTGTGTTTAAAGCTGTTGCTCCGCCATGGAGTTTAAACTTAGTTCTTAACGTTTTACAGGGTGTTCCGTTTGAACCCCTTCATTCCATTGATATAAAATTGTTATCTTGGAAAGTTCTGTTTTTAATGGCTATTTCCTCGGCTCGAAGAGTCTCTGAGTTATCAGCCTTACATTGTGATTCTCCTTATCTGATTTTTCACTCAGACAAGGTAGTTCTGCGTACTAAACCTGGGTTCTTACCTAAGGTAGTCACTAACAGGAATATCAATCAAGAGATTGTTGTTCCATCCTTGTGTCCAAATCCTTCTTCAAAGAAGGAACGTCTTCTACACAATCTGGATGTAGTTCGTGCCCTCAAGTTCTACTTGCAGGCAACTAAAGATTTTCGCCAAACTTCTTCCCTGTTTGTCGTTTATTCTGGACAGAGGAGAGGTCAAAAAGCTTCTGCTACCTCTCTCTCTTTTTGGCTTCGTAGCATAATACGTTTAGCCTATGAGACTGCTGGACAGCAGCCTCCTGAAAGAATTACAGCTCACTCCACTAGAGCTGTGGCTTCCACTTGGGCCTTTAAGAATGAGGCCTCTGTTGAACAGATTTGCAAGGCTGCAACTTGGTCTTCGCTTCATACTTTTTCCAAATTTTACAAATTTGACACTTTTGCTTCTTCGGAGGCTATTTTTGGGAGAAAGGTTCTTCAGGCAGTGGTTCCTTCTGTATAATGAGCCTGCCTATCCCTCCCGTCATCCGTGTACTTTTGCTTTGGTATTGGTATCCCAGAAGTAATGATGACCCGTGGACTGATCACACATAACAGAAGAAAACATAATTTATGCTTACCTGATAAATTCCTTTCTTCTGTTGTGTGATCAGTCCACGGCCCGCCCTGTTTTAAGGCAGGTAAATATCTTTTAAATTATACTCCAGTCACCACTTCACCCTTGGTTACTCCTTTCTCGTTGATTCTTGGTCGAATGACTGGGACTGACGTAGAGGGGAGGAGCTATATGCAGCTCTGCTGGGTGAATCCTCTTGCATTTCCTGTTGGGGAGGAGTTATATCCCAGAAGTAATGATGACCCGTGGACTGATCACACAACAGAAGAAAGGAATTTATCAGGTAAGCATAAATTATGTTTTATTTGCATATTATGGTGGAAAATAAGTATTTGGTCACCTACAAACAAGCAAGATTTCTGGCTCTCACAGACCTGTATCTACTTCTTTAAGAGGCTCATCTGTCCTCCACTCATTACCTGTATTAATGGCACCTGTTTTTATCAGTATAAAAGACACCTGTCCACAACCTCAAACAGTCACACTCCAAACTCCACTATGGTGAAGACCAAAGAGCTGTTGAAGGACACCAGAAACAAAATTGTAGACCTGCACCAGGCTGGGAAGACTGAATCTGCAATAGGCAAGCAGCTTGGTGTGAAGAAATCAACTGTGGGAGCAATAATTAGAAAATGAAAGACATACAAGACCACTGATAATCTCCCTCGATCTGAGGCTCCACGCAAGATCTCACCCTGTGGGGTCAAAATGATCACAAGAACGGTGAGCAAACATCCCAGAACCACACGGGGGGGGGGGGGGACCTAGTGAATGACCTGCAGAGAGCTGGGACCAACGTAACAAAGGCTACCATCAGTAACACACTACGCCGCCAGGGACTCAGA
>NW_026512501.1:52500-96591 GCF_027579735.1 Bombina bombina | reverse complement strand
GCACCCTCACACTACACCTCATACACATCAGTGTGAGTCTGCTATTCCTGTACACACACACAGCACCCTGACACTACACCTCATACACATCAGTGTGAGTCTGCTATTCCTGTACACACACAGCACTCTGACTCTACACCTCATACACATCAGTGTGAGTCTGCTATTCCTGTACACACACAGCACCCTGACACTACACCTCATACACATCAGTATGAGTCTGCTATTCCTGTACACACACAGCAGACTGACACTACACCTCTCATACATCAGTGTGAGTCTGCTATTCCTATGCACACACAGCACCCTGACACTACACTTTATACACATCAGTGTGAGTCTGCTATTCCTGTACACACACAGCACCTGACACTACACCTCATACACATCAGTGTGAGTCTGCTATTCCTGTACACACACAGCACCTGACACTACACCTCATACACATCAGGCTATTCCTCTAAACACACAGCGTTCTCACACTACACCTCTCACACATCAGTGTGAGTCTGCTATTCCTGTGCACACACAACACCCTGACACTACACCTCATACACATCATTGTGAGTCTGCTATTCCTGTACACACACAGCACCCTGACACTACACCTCATACACATCAGTGTGTTTCTGCTATTCCTGTACACACACAGCACTCTGAGACTACACCTCATACACATCATTGTGAGTCTGCTATTCCTGTACAAACACAGCACCCTGACACTACACCTTATACACATCAGTGTGAGTCTGCTATTCCTCTAAACACACAGCGTTCTCACACTACACCTCTTACACATCAGTGTGAGTCTGCTATTCCTGTACACACACAGCACCCGGACACTACACCTCATACACATCAGTGTGTGTCTGCTATTCCTCTAAACACACAGCACCCTGACACTACACCTCATACACATCAGTGTGAGTCTGCTATTCCTGTACACGCACAGCACCCTGACACTACACCTCTCACACATCAGTGTGAGTCTGCTATTCCTGTACACACACAGCACTCTGACACTACACCTCATACATATCAGTGTGAGGCTGCTATTCCTGTACACACACAGCACTCTGACACTACACCTCATACACATCAGTGTGAGTCTGCTATTCCTGTACACACACAGCACCCTGACACTACACCTCATACACATCAGTGTGAGTCTGCTATTCCTCTAAACACACAGCACCCTGACACTACACCTCATACACATCAGTGTGAGTCTGCTATTCCTCTAAACACACAGCACCCTGACACTACACCTCATACACATCAGTGTGAGTCTGCTATTCCTCTAAACACACAGCACCCTGACACTACACCTCATACACATCAGTGTGAGTCTGCTATTCCTCTAAACACACAGCACCCTGACACTACACCTCATACACATCAGTGTGAGTCTGCTATTCCTCTAAACACACAGTACCCTGACACTACACCTCATACACATCAGTGTGAGTCTTCTATTCCTCTAAACACACAGCGCCCTCACACTACACCTCATACACATCAGTGTGAGTCTGCTATTCCTGTACACACACAGCACCCTGACACTACACCTCATACACATCAGGCTATTCCTCTAAACACACAGCGTTCTCACACTACACCTCTACACCTCCACCTACACATCAGTGTGAGTCTGCTATTCCTGTGCACACACAACACCCTGACACTACACCTCATACACATCAGTGTGAGTCTGCTATTCCTGTACACACACAGCACCCTCACACTACACCTCATACACATCAGTGTGAGTCTGCTATTCCTCTAAACACACAGCGCCCTCACACTACACCTCATACATATCAGTGTGAGTCTGCTATTCCTCTAAACACACAGCACCCTGACACTACACCTCATACACATCAGTGTGAGTCTACTATTCCTCTACACACACAGCACCCTGACACTACACCTCATACACATCAGTGTGAGTCTGCTATTCCTATACACACACAGCACCCTCACACTACACCTAATACACATCAGTGTGAGTCTGCTATTCCTCTAAACACACACAGCAGACTGACACTACACCTCATACACATCAGTGTGTGTCTGCTATTCCTCTAAACACACAGCACCCTGACACTACACCTCATACACATCAGTGTGTGTCTGCTATTCCTCTAAACACACAGCACCCTGACACTTCACCTCATACACATCAGTGTGAGTCTGCTATTCCTGTACACACACAGCACCCTGACACTACATCTCATACACATCAGTGTGAGTCTGCTATTCCTGTACACACACAGTACTCTGACACTACACCTTATACACATCAGTGTGAATCTGCTATTCCTGTACACACACACAGCACCCTCACACTACACCTCATACACATCAGTGTGAGTCTGCTATTCCTGTACACACACACAGCACCCTGACACTACACCTCATACACATCAGTGTGAGTCTGCTATTCCTGTACACACACAGCACTCTGACTCTACACCTCATACACATCAGTGTGAGTCTGCTATTCCTGTACACACACAGCACCCTGACACTACACCTCATACACATCAGTATGAGTCTGCTATTCCTGTACACACACAGCAGACTGACACTACACCTCTCATACATCAGTGTGAGTCTGCTATTCCTGTGCACACACAGCACCCTGACACTACACTTTATACACATCAGTGTGAGTCTGCTATTCCTGTACACACACAGCACCTGACACTACACCTCATACACATCAGGCTATTCCTCTAAACCCACAGCGTTCTCACACTACACCTCTCATACATCAGTGTGAGTCAGCTATTCCTGTGCACACACAGCACCCTGACACTACACTTTATACACATCAGTGTGAGTCTGCTATTCCTGTACACACACAGCACCCTGACACTACACCTCATACACATCAGTGTGAGTCTGCTATTCCTGTACACACACAGCACCTGACACTACACCTCATACACATCAGGCTATTCCTCTAAACACACAGCGTTCTCACACTACACCTCTCACACATCAGTGTGAGTCTGCTATTCCTGTGCACACACAACACCCTGACACTACACCTCATACACATCATTGTGAGTCTGCTATTCCTGTACACACACAGCACCCTGACACTACACCTCATACACATCAGTGTGTTTCTGCTATTCCTGTACACACACAGCACTCTGAGACTACACCTCATACACATCAGTGTGAGTCTGCTATTCCTGTACAAACACAGCACCCTGACACTACACCTTATACACATCAGTGTGAGTCTGCTATTCCTCTAAACACACAGCGTTCTCACACTACACCTCTTACACATCAGTGTGAGTCTGCTATTCCTGTACACACACAGCACCCGGACACTACACCTCATACACATCAGTGTGAGTCTGCTATTCCTGTACACACACAGCACCCTGACACTACACCTCATACACATCAGTGTGAGTCTGCTATTCCTGTACACACACAGCACCCTGACACTACACCTCTCACACATCAGTGTGAGTCTGCTATTCCTGTACACACACAGCACTCTGACACTACACCTCATACATATCAGTGTGAGGCTGCTATTCCTGTACACACACAGCACTCTGACACTACACCTCATACACATCAGTGTGAGTCTGCTATTCCTGTACACACACAGCACCCTGACACTACACCTCATACACATCAGTGTGAGTCTGCTATTCCTCTAAACACACAGCACCCTGACACTACACCTCATACACATCAGTGTGAGTCTGCTATTCCTCTAAACACACAGCACCCTGACACTACACCTCATACACATCAGTGTGAGTCTGCTATTCCTCTACACACACAGCACCCTGACACTACACCTCATACACATCAGTGTGAGTCTGCTATTCCTCTAAACACACAGCACCCTGACACTACACCTCATACACATCAGTGTGAGTCTGCTATTCCTCTAAACACACAGCACCCTGACACTACACCTCATACACATCAGTGTGAGTCTGCTATTCCTCTAAACACACAGTACCCTGACACTACACCTCATACACATCATTGTGAGTCTTCTATTCCTCTAAACACACAGCGCCCTCACACTACACCTCATACACATCAGTGTGAGTCTGCTATTCCTGTACACACACAGCACCCTGACACTACACCTCATACACATTAGGCTATTCCTCTAAACACACAGCGTTCTCACACTACACCTCTACACCTCCACCTACACATCAGTGTGAGTCTGCTATTCCTGTGCACACACAACACCCTGACACTACACCTCATACACATCAGTGTGAGTCTGCTATTCCTGTACACACACAGCACCCTCACACTACACCTCATACATATCAGTGTGAGTCTGCTATTCCTCTAAACACACAGCACCCTGACACTACACCTCATACACATCAGTGTGAGTCTGCTATTCCTGTACACACACAGCACCCTGACACTACATCTCATACACATCAGTGTGAGTCTGCTATTCCTGTACACACACAGTACTCTGACACTACACCTTATACACATCAGTGTGAATCTGCTATTCCTGTACACACACACACACAGCACCCTCACACTACACCTCATACACATCAGTGTGAGTCTGCTATTCCTGTACACACACACAGCACCCTGACACTACATTTTATACACATCAGTGTGAGACTGCTATTCCTGTACACACACAGCACCTGACACTACACCTCATACACATCAGGCTATTCCTCTAAACACACAGCGTTCTCACACTACACCTCTTACACATCAGTGTGAGTCTGCTATTCCTGTGCACACACAGTACCCTGACACTACACTTTATACACATCAGTGTGAGTCTGCTATTCCTGTACACACACAGCACCCTGACACTACACCTCATACACATCAGTGTGAGTCTGCTATTCCTGTACACACACAAAGCACTCTGACACTACACCTCATACACATCAGTGTGAGTCTGCTATTCCTCTAAACAAACAGCACCCTGACACTACACCTCATACACATCAGTGTGAGTCTGCTATTCCTGTACACACACAGCAGCCTGGCACTACACCTCATACACATCAGTGTGAGTCTGCTATTCCTGTACACACACAGCACCCTCACACTACACCTCATACACATCAGTGTGAGTCTGCTATTCCTCTAAACACACAGCGCCCTCACACTACACCTCATACATATCAGTGTGAGTCTGCTATTCCTCTAAACACACAGCACCCTGACACTACACCTCATACACATCAGTGTGAGTCTGCTATTCCTGTACACACACAGCACCCTGACACTACACCTCATACACATCAGTGTGAGTCTGCTATTCCTCTAAACACACAGCGCCCTCACACTACACCTCATACATATCAGTGTGAGTCTGCTATTCCTCTAAACACACAGCACCTGACACTACACCTCATACACATCAGTGTGAGTCTGCTATTCCTGTACACACACAGCACCCTGACACTACACCTCATACACATCAGTGTGAGTCTGCTATTCCTATACACACACAGCACCCTGACACTACACCTCATACACATCAGTGTGAGTCTGCTATTCCTCTAAACACACAGCGCCCTCACACTACACCTCATACATATCAGTGTGAGTCTGCTATTCCTCTAAACACACAGCACCCTGACACTACACCTCATACACATCAGTGTGAGTCTGCTATTCCTGTACACACACAGCACTCTGACACTACACCTCATACATATCAGTGTGAGGCTGCTATTCCTGTACACACACAGCACTCTGACACTACACCTCATACACATCAGTGTGAGTCTGCTATTCCTGTACACACACAGCACCCTGACACTACACCTCATACACATCAGTGTGAGTCTGCTATTCCTCTAAACACACAGCACCCTGACACTACACCTCATACACATCAGTGTGAGTCTGCTATTCCTCTAAACACACAGCACCCTGACACTACACCTCATACACATCAGTGTGAGTCTGCTATTCCTATACACACACAGCACCCTGACACTACACCTCATACACATCAGTGTGAGTCTTCTACTCCTCTAAACACACAGCGCCGTCACACTACACCTCATACACATCAGTGTGAGTCTGCTATTCCTGTACACACACAGCACCCTGACACTACACCTCATACACATCAGGCTATTCCTCTAAACACACAGCGTTCTCACACTACACCTCTACACCTCTACCTACACATCAGTGTGAGTCTGCTATTCCTGTGCACACACAAAGCACTCTGACACTACACCTCATACACATCAGTGTGAGTCTGCTATTCCTGTACACACACAGCACCCTCACACTACACCTCATACACATCAGTGTGAGTCTGCTATTCCTCTAAACAAACAGCGCCCTCACACTACACCTCATACATATCAGTGTGAGTCTGCTATTCCTCTAAACACACAGCATCCTGACACTACACCTCATACACATCAGTGTGAGTCTGCTATTCCTGTACACACACAGCACCCTGACACTACATCTCATACACATCAGTGTGAGTCTGCTATTCTTGTACACACACATTACCCTGACACTACACCTTATACACATCAGTGTGAATCTGCTATTCCTGTACACACACACAGCACCCTCACACTACACCTCATACACATCAGTGTGAGTCTGCTATTCCTGTACACACACACAGCACCCTGACACTACATTTTATACACATCAGTGTGAGTCTGCTATTCCTGTACACACACAGCACCTGACACTACACCTCATACACATCAGGTTATTCCTCTAAACACACAGCGTTCTCACACTACACCTCTTACACATCAGTGTGAGTCTGCTATTCCTGTGCACACACAGTACCCTGACACTACATCTCATACACATCAGTGTGAGTCTGCTATTCCTCTAAACACACAGCACCCTGACACTACACTTTATACACATCAGTGTGAGTCTGCTATTCCTGTACACACACAGCACCCTGACACTACATCTCATACACATCAGTGTGAGTCTGCTATTCCTGTACACACACAGCACCCTAACACTACACCTCATACACATCAATGTGAGTCTGCTATTCCTGTACACACACAGCACCCTGACACTACATCTCATACACATCAGTGTGAGTCTGCTATTCCTATACACACACAGCACCCTGACACTACACCTCATACACATCAGTGTGATGCTGCTATTCCTCTAAACACACAGCGCCCTGACACTACACCTCATACACATCAGTGTGAGTCTGCTATTCCTGTACACACACAGCACCCTGACACTACACCTCATACACATCAGTGTGAGTCTGCTATTCCTGTACACACACAGCACCCTGACACTACACCTCATACACATCAGTGTGAGTCTGCTATTCCTGTACACACATAGCACCCACACACTACACCTCATACACATCAGTGTGAGTCTGCTATTCCTGTACACACACCGCGCCCTCACACTACACCTCATACACATCAGTGTGAGTCTGCTATTCCTGTACACACACAGCACCTCACACTACACCTCATACACATCAGTGTGAGTCTGCTATTCCTCTAAACACACAGCACCCTGACACTACACCTCATACACATCAGTGTGAGTCTGCTATTCCTGTACGCACACAGCACCCTGACACTACACCTCATACACATCAGTGTGAGTCTGCTATTCCTGTACACACACAACACCCTGACACTACACCTCATACACATCAGTGTTAGCCTGCTATTCCTGTACACACACAGCACCCTGACACTACACCTCATACACATCAGTGTGAGTCTGCTATTCCTTTACACACACAGCACCCTGACACTACACCTCATACACATCAGTGTGAGTCTGCTATTCCTCTAAACACACAGCACCCTGACACTACACCTCATACACATCAGTGTGAGTCTGCTATTCCTTTACACACACAGCACCCTCACACTACACCTCATACATATCAGTGTGAGTCTGCTATTCCTCTAAACACACAGCATCCTGACACTACACCTCATACACATCAGTGTGAGTCTGCTATTCCTCTAAACTCACAGCACCCTGACACTACACCTCATACACATCAGTGTGAGTCTGCTATTCCTCTAAACACACAGCACCCTGACACTACACCTCATACACATCAGTGTGAGTCTGCTATTCCTATACACACACAGCACCCTGACACTACACATCATACACATCAGTGTGAGTCTGCTATTCCTCTAAACACACAGCACCCTGACACTACACCTCATACACATCAGTGTGAGTCTGCTATTCCTGTACACACACAGCACCCCGACACTACACATCATACACATCAGTGTGAGTCTGCTATTCCTCTAAACACACAGCACCCTGACACTACACTTCATACACATCAGTGTGAGTCTGCTATTCCTTTACACACACAGCACCCTGACACTACACCTCATACACATCAGTGTGAGTCTGCTATTCCTGTACACACACAAAGCACTCTGACACTACACCTCATACACATCAGTGTGAGTCTGCTATTCCTGTACACACACAGCAACCTCACACTACACCTCATACACATCAGTGTGAGTCTGCTATTCCTCTAAACACACACAGCAGACTGACACTACACCTCATACACATCAGTATGAGGTTGCTATTCCTGTACCCACATAGCACCCTGACACTACACCTCATACACATCAGTGTGAGTCTGCTATTCCTGTACACACACAGAACTCTGACACTACACCTTATACACATCAGTGTGAATCTGCTATTCCTGTACACACACACAGCACCCTCACACTACACCTCATACACATCAGTGTGAGTCTGCTATTCCTGTACACACACAGCACCCTGACACTACACCTCATACACATCAGTGTGAGTCTGCTATTCCTGTACACACACAGCACCCTCACACTACACCTCATACATATCAGTGTGAGGCTGCTATTCCTGTACACACACAGCACCCTGACACTACACCTCATACACATCAGTGTGAGTCTGCTATTCCTGTACACACACAGCACCCTGACACTACACCTCATACACATCAGTGTGAGTCTGCTATTCCTGTACACACACAGCACCCTGACACTGCACCTAATACACATCAGTGTGAGTCTGCTATTCCTCTAAACACACAGCACCCTGACACTACACATCATACACATCAGTGTGAGTCTGCTATTCCTGTACACACACAGCACCCCGACACTACACCTCATACACATCAGTGTGAGTCTGCTATTCCTCTAAACACACATAGCACCCTGACACTACACCTCATACACATCAGTGTGAGCTGCTATTCCTCTAAACACACAGCATCCTGACACTACACCTCATACACATCAGTGTGAGTCTGCTATTCCTCTAAACACACAGCACCCTTACACTACACCTCATACACATCAGTGTGAGTCTGCTATTCCTCTAAACACACAGCACCCTTACACTACACCTCATACACATCAGTGTGAGTCTGCTATTCCTGTACACACACAAAGCACTCTGACACTACACCTCATACACATCAGTGTGAGTCTGCTATTCCTGTACACACACAGCACCCTCACACTACACCTCATACACATCAGTGTGTGTCTGCTATTCCTGTACCCACATAGCACCCTGACACTACACCTCATACACATCAGTGTGAGTCTGCTATTCCTGTACACACACAGAACTCTGACACTACACCTTATACACATCAGTGTGAATCTGCTATTCCTGTACACACACACAGCACCCTCACACTACACCTCATACACATCAGTGTGAGTCTGCTATTCCTGTACACACACAGCACCCTGACACTACACCTCATACACATCAGTGTGAGTCTGCTATTCCTGTACACACACAGCACCCTCACACTACACCTCATACATATCAGTGTGAGGCTGCTATTCCTGTACACACACAGCACCCTGACACTACACCTCATACACATCAGTGTGAGTCTGCTATTCCTGTACACACACAGCACCCTGACACTACACCTCATACACATCAGTGTGAGTCTGCTATTCCTGTACACACACAGCACCCTGACACTGCACCTCATACACATCAGTGTGAGTCTGCTATTCCTCTAAACACACAGCACCCTGACACTACACATCATACACATCAGTGTGAGTCTGCTATTCCTGTACACACACAGCACCCCGACACTACACCTCATACACATCAGTGTGAGTCTGCTATTCCTCTAAACACACATAGCACCCTGACACTACACCTCATACACATCAGTGTGAGCTGCTATTCCTCTAAACACACAGCATCCTGACACTACACCTCATACACATCAGTGTGAGTCTGCTATTCCTCTAAACACACAGCACCCTTACACTACACCTCATACACATCAGTGTGAGTCTGCTATTCCTCTAAACACACAGCACCCTTACACTACACCTCATACACATCAGTGTGAGTCTGCTATTCCTGTACACACACAAAGCACTCTGACACTACACCTCATACACATCAGTGTGAGTCTGCTATTCCTGTACACACACAGCACCCTCACACTACACCTCATACACATCAGTGTGTGTCTGCTATTCCTCTAAACACACAGCACCCTGACACTTCACCTCATACACATCAGTGTGAGTCTGCTATTCCTGTACACACACAGCACCCTGACACTACATCTCATACACATCAGTGTGAGTCTGCTATTCCTGTACACACACAGTACTCTGACACTACACCTTATACACATCAGTGTGAATCTGCTATTCCTCTAAACACACAGCACCCTGACACTACACCTCATACACATCAGTGTGAGTCTGCTATTCCTGTACACACACACACAGCACCCTCACACTACACCTCATGCACATCAGTGTGAGTCTGCTATTCCTGTACACACACACAGCACCCTGACACTACACCTCATACACATCAGTGTGAGTCTGCTATTCCTGTACACACACAGCACCCCGACACTACACCTCATACACATCAGTGTGAGTCTGCTATTCCTCTAAACACACAGCGACCTCACACTACACCTCATACACATCAGTGTGAGCTGCTATTGCTCTAAACACACAGCACCCTGACACTACACCTCATACACATCAGTGTGAGTCTGCTATTCCTGTACACACACAGCACCCTCACACTACACCTCATACACATCAGTGTGAGTCTGCTATTCCTCTAAACACACACAGCAGACTGACACTACACCTCATACACATCAGTGTGTGTCTGCTATTCCTCTAAACACACAGCACCCTGACACTACACCTCATACACATCAGTGTGTGTCTGCTATTCCTCTAAACACACAGCACCCTGACACTTCACCTCATACACATCAGTGTGAGTCTGCTATTCCTGTACACACACAGCACCCTGACACTACATCTCATACACATCAGTGTGAGTCTGCTATTCCTGTACAAACACAGCACCCTGACACTACACCTTATACACATCAGTGTGAGTGCGCTATTCCTCTAAACACACAGCGTTCTCACACTACACCTCTTACACATCAGTGTGAGTCTGCTATTCCTGTACACACACAGCACCCGGACACTACACCTCATACACATCAGTGTGAGTCTGCTATTCCTGTACACACACAGCACCCTGACACTACACCTCATACACATCAGTGTGAGTCTGCTATTCCTGTACACGCACAGCACCCTGACACTACACCTCTCACACATCAGTGTGAGTCTGCTATTCCTGTACACACACAGCACTCTGACACTACACCTCATACACATCAGTGTGAGTCTGCTATTCCTGTACACACACAGCACCCTGACACTACACCTCATACACATCAGTGTGAGTCTGCTATTCCTCTAAACACACACAGCAGACTGACACTACACCTCATACACATCAGTGTGAGTCTGCTATTCCTCTAAACACACAGCACCCTGACACTACACCTCATACACATCAGTGTGAGTCTGCTATTCCTCTAAACACACAGCACCCTGACACTACACCTCATACACATCAGTGTGAGTCTGCTATTCCTCTAAACACACAGCACCCTGACACTACACCTCATACACATCAGTGTGAGTCTGCTATTCCTCTAAACACACAGTACCCTGACACTACACCTCATACACATCAGTGTGAGTCTTCTATTCCTCTAAACACACAGCGCCCTCACACTACACCTCATACACATCAGTGTGAGTCTGCTATTCCTGTACACACACAGCACCCTGACACTACACCTCATACACATCAGGCTATTCCTCTAAACACACAGCGTTCTCACACTACACCTCTACACCTCCACCTACACATCAGTGTGAGTCTGCTATTTCTGTGCACACACAACACCCTGACACTACACCTCATACACATCAGTGTGAGTCTGCTATTCCTGTACACACACAGCACCCTCACACTACACCTCATACACATCAGTGTGAGTCTGCTATTCCTGTACACACATAGCACCCTGACACTACACCTCATACATATCAGTGTGAGTCTGCTATTCCTCTAAACACACAGCGCCCTCACACTACACCTCATACATATCAGTGTGAGTCTGCTATTCCTCTAAACACACAGCACCCTGACACTACACCTCATACACATCAGTGTGGTTCTACTATTCCTCTACACACACAGCACCCTGACACTACACCTCATACACATCAGTGTGAGTCTGCTATTCCTATACACACACAGCACCCTCACACTACACCTCATACACATCAGTGTGAGTCTGCTATTCCTCTAAACACACACAGCAGACTGACACTACACCTCATACACATCAGTGTGTGTCTGCTATTCCTCTAAACACACAGCACCCTGACACTACACCTCATACACATCAGTGTGTGTCTGCTATTCCTCTAAACACACAGCACCCTGACACTTCACCTTATACACATCAGTGTGAGTCTGCTATTCCTGTACACACACAGCACCCTGACACTACATCTCATACACATCAGTGTGAGTCTGCTATTCCTGTACACACACAGTACTCTGACACTACACCTTATACACATAAGTGTGAATTTGCTATTCCTGTACACACACACAGCACCCTCACACTACACCTCATACACATCAGTGTGAGTCTGCTATTCCTGTACACACACACAGCACCCTGACACTACACCTCATACACATCAGTGTGAGTCTGCTATTCCTGTACACACACAGCACTCTGACTCTACACCTCATACACATCAGTGTGAGTCTGCTATTCCTGTACACACACAGCACCCTAACACTACACCTCATACACATCAGTGTGAGCCTGCTATTCCTGTACACACACAGCACCCTGACACTACACCTCATACACATCAGTATGAGTCTGCTATTCCTGTACACACACAGCAGACTGACACTACACCTCTCATACATCAGTGTGAGTCTGCTATTCCTGTGCACACACAGCACCCTGACACTACACTTTATACACATCAGTGTGAGTCTGCTATTCCTGTACACACACAGCACTGACACTACACCTCATACACATCAGGCTATTCCTCTAAACACACAGCGTTCTCACACTACACCTCTCATACATCAGTTTGAGTCTGCTATTCCTGTGCACACACAGCACCCTGACACTACACTTTATACACATCAGTGTGAGTCTGCTATTCCTGTACACACACAGCACCCTGACACTACACCTCATACACATCAGTGTGAGTCTGCTATTCCTGTACACACACAGCACCTGACACTACACCTCATACACATCAGGCTATTCCTCTAAACACACAGCGTTCTCACACTACACCTCTCACACATCAGTGTGAGTCTGCTATTCCTGTGCACACACAACACCCTGACACTACACCTCATACACATCAGTGTGAGTCTACTATTCCTCTACACACACAGCACCCTGACACTACACCTCATACACATCAGTGTGAGTCTGCTATTCCTATACACACACAGCACCCTCACACTACACCTCATACACATCAGTGTGAGTCTGCTATTCCTCTAAACACACACAGCAGACTGACACTACACCTCATACACATCAGTGTGTGTCTGCTATTCCTCTAAACACACAGCACCCTGACACTACACCTCATACACATCAGTGTGTGTCTGCTATTCCTCTAAACACACAGCACCCTGACACTTCACCTCATACACATCAGTGTGAGTCTGCTATTCCTGTACACACACAGCACCCTGACACTACATCTCATACACATCAGTGTGAGTCTGCTATTCCTGTACACACACAGTACTCTGACACTACACCTTATACACATAAGTGTGAATCTGCTATTCCTGTACACACACACAGCACCCTCACACTACACCTCATACACATCAGTGTGAGTCTGCTATTCCTGTGCACACACACAGCACCCTGACACTACACCTCATACACATCAGTGTGAGTCTGCTATTCCTGTACACACACAGCACTCTGACTCTACACCTCATACACATCAGTGTGAGTCTGCTATTCCTGTACACACACAGCACCCTGACACTACACCTCATACACATCAGTATGAGTCTGCTATTCCTGTACACACACAGCAGACTGACACTACACCTCTCATACATCAGTGTGAGTCTGCTATTCCTGTGCACACACAGCACCCTGACACTACACTTTATACACATCAGTGTGAGTCTGCTATTCCTGTACACACACAGCACCTGACACTACACCTCATACACATCAGGCTATTCCTCTAAACACACAGCACCCTGACACTACACCTCATACACATCAGTGTGAGTCTGCTATTCCTATACACACACAGCACCCTCACACTACACCTCATACACATCAGTGTGAGTCTGCTATTCCTCTAAACACACACAGCAGACTGACACTACACCTCATACACATCAGTGTGTGTCTGCTATTCCTCTAAACACACAGCACCCTGACACTACACCTCATACACATCAGTGTGTGTCTGCTATTCCTCTAAACACACAGCACCCTGACACTTCACCTCATACACATCAGTGTGAGTCTGCTATTCCTGTACACACACAGCACCCTGACACTACATCTCATACACATCAGTGTGAGTCTGCTATTCCTGTACACACACAGTACTCTGACACTACACCTTATACACATAAGTGTGAATCTGCTATTCCTGTACACACACACAGCACCCTCACACTACACCTTATACACATCAGTGTGAGTCTGCTATTCCTGTACACACACACAGCACCCTGACACTACACCTCATACACATCAGTGTGAGTCTGCTATTCCTGTACACACACAGCACTCTGACTCTACACCTCATACACATCAGTGTGAGTCTGCTATTCCTGTACACACACAGCACCCTGACACTACACCTCATACACATCAGTATGAGTCTGCTATTCCTGTACACACACAGCAGACTGACACTACACCTCTCATACATCAGTGTGAGTCTGCTATTCCTGTGCACACACAGCACCCTGACACTACACTTTATACACATCAGTGTGAGTCTGCTATTCCTGTACACACACAGCACCTGACACTACACCTCATACACATCAGGCTATTCCTCTAAACACACAGCGTTCTCACACTACACCTCTCATACATCAGTTTGAGTCTGCTATTCCTGTGCACACACAGCACCCTGACACTACACTTTATACACATCAGTGTGAGTCTGCTATTCCTGTACACACACAGCACCCTGACACTACACCTCATACACATCAGTGTGAGTCTGCTATTCCTGTACACACACAGCACCTGACACTACACCTCATACACATCAGGCTATTCCTCTAAACACACAGCGTTCTCACACTACACCTCTCACACATCAGTGTGAGTCTGCTATTCCTGTGCACACACAACACCCTGACACTACACCTCATACACATCATTGTGAGTCTGCTATTCCTGTACACACACAGCACCCTGACACTACACCTCATACACATCAGTGTGTTTCTGCTATTCCTGTACACACACAGCACTCTGAGACTACACCTCATACACATCAGTGTGAGTCTGCTATTCCTGTACAAACACAGCACCCTGACACTACACCTTATACACATCAGTGTGAGTCTGCTATTCCTCTAAACACACAGCGTTCTCACACTACACCTCTTACACATCAGTGTGAGTCTGCTATTCCTGTACACACACAGCACCCGGACACTACACCTCATACACATCAGTGTGAGTCTGCTATTCCTGTACACACACAGCACCCTGACACTACACCTCATACACATCAGTGTGAGTCTGCTATTCCTGTACACACACAACACTCTGACACTACACCTCTCACACATCAGTGTGAGTCTGCTATTCCTGTACACACACAGCACTCTGACACTACACCTCATACATATCAGTGTGAGGCTGCTATTCCTGTACACACACAGCACTCTGACACTACACCTCATACACATCAGTGTGAGTCTGCTATTCCTGTACACACACAGCACCCTGACACTACACCTCATACACATCAGTGTGAGTCTGCTATTCCTCTAAACACACAGCACCCTGACACTACACCTCATACACATCAGTGTGAGTCTGCTATTCCTCTAAACACACAGCACCCTGACACTACACCTCATACACATCAGTGTGAGTCTGCTATTCCTCTAAACACACAGCACCCTGACACTACACCTCATACACATCAGTGTGAGTCTGCTATTCCTCTAAACACACAGCACCCTGACACTACACCTCATAGACATCAGTGTGAGTCTGCTATTCCTCTAAACACACAGCACCCTGACACTACACCTCATACACATCAGTGTGAGTCTGCTATTCCTCTAAACACACAGTACCCTGACACTACACCTCATACACATCAGTGTGAGTCTTCTATTCCTCTAAACACACAGCGCCCTCACACTACACCTCATACACATCAGTGTGAGTCTGCTATTCCTGTACACACACAGCACCCTGACACTACACCTCATACACATCAGGCTATTCCTCTAAACACACAGCGTTCTCACACTACACCTCTACACCTCCACCTACACATCAGTGTGAGTCTGCTATTCCTGTGCACACACAACACCCTGACACTACACCTCATACACATCAGTGTGAGTCTGCTATTCCTGTACACACACAGCACCCTCACACTACACCTCATACACATCAGTGTGAGTCTGCTATTCCTCTAAACACACAGCGCCCTCACACTACACCTCATACATATCAGTGTGAGTCTGCTATTCCTCTAAACACACAGCACCCTGACACTACACCTCATACACATCAGTGTGAGTCTGCTATTCCTGTACACACACAGCACCCTGACACTACATCTCATACACATCAGTGTGAGTCTGCTATTCTTGTACACACACATTACCCTGACACTACACCTTATACACATCAGTGTGAATCTGCTATTCCTGTACACACACACACAGCACCCTCACACTACACCTCATACAAATCAGTGTGAGTCTGCTATTCCTGTACACACACACAGCACCCTGACACTACATTTTATACACATCAGTGTGAGACTGCTATTCCTGTACACACACAGCACCTGACACTACACCTCATACACATCAGGCTATTCCTCTAAACACACAGCGTTCTCACACTACACCTCTTACACATCAGTGTGAGTCTGCTATTCCTGTGCACACACAGTACCCTGACACTACACTTTATACACATCAGTGTGAGTCTGCTATTCCTGTACACACACAGCACCCTGACACTACACCTCATACACATCAGTGTGAGTCTGCTATTCCTGTACACACACAAAGCACTCTGACACTACACCTCATACACATCAGTGTGAGTCTGCTATTCCTGTACACACACAGCACCCTCACACTACACCTCATACACATCAGTGTGAGTCTGCTATTCCTCTAAACACACAGCGCCCTCACACTACACCTCATACATATCAGTGTGAGTCTGCTATTCCTCTAAACACACAGCACCCTGACACTACACCTCATACACATCAGTGTGAGTCTGCTATTCCTGTACACACACAGCACCCTGACACTACACCTCATACACATCAGTGTGAGTCTGCTATTCCTCTAAACACACAGCGCCCTCACACTACACCTCATACATATCAGTGTGAGTCTGCTATTCCTCTAAACACACAGCACCCTGACACTACACCTCATACACATCAGTGTGAGTCTGCTATTCCTGTACACACACAGCACCCTGACACTACACCTCATACACATCAGTGTGAGTCTGCTATTCCTATACACACACAGCACCCTGACACTACACCTCATACACATCAGTGTGAGTCTGCTATTCCTCTAAACACACAGCGCCCTCACACTACACCTCATACATATCAGTGTGAGTCTTCTATTCCTCTAAACACACAGCACCCTGACACTACACCTCATACACATCAGTGTGAGTCTGCTATTCCTGTACACACACAGCACTCTGACACTACACCTCATACATATCAGTGTGAGGCTGCTATTCCTGTACACACACAGCACTCTGACACTACACCTCATACACATCAGTGTGAGTCTGCTATTCCTGTACACACACAGCACCCTGACACTACACCTCATACACATCAGTGTGAGTCTGCTATTCCTCTAAACACACAGCATCCTGACACTACACCTCATACACATCAGTGTGAGTCTGCTATTCCTCTAAACACACAGCACCCTGACACTACACCTCATACACATCAGTGTGAGTCTGCTATTCCTGTACACACACAGCACTCTGACACTACACCTCATACATATCAGTGTGAGTCTGCTATTCCTATACACACACAGCACCCTGACACTACACCTCATACACATCAGTGTGAGTCTTCTACTCCTCTAAACACACAGCGCCCTCACACTACACCTCATACACATCAGTGTGAGTCTGCTATTCCTGTACACACACAGCACCCTGACACTACACCTCATACACATCAGGCTATTCCTCTAAACACACAGCGTTCTCACACTACACCTCTACACCTCTACCTACACATCAGTGTGAGTCTGCTATTCCTGTGCACACACAACACCCTGACACTACACTTTATACACATCCGTGTGAGTCTGCTATTCCTGTACACACACAAAGCACTCTGACACTACACCTCATACACATCAGTGTGAGTCTGCTATTCCTGTACACACACAAAGCACCCTCACACTACACCTCATACACATCAGTGTGAGTCTGCTATTCCTCTAAACACACAGCGCCCTCACACTACACCTCATACATATCAGTGTGAGTCTGCTATTCCTCTAAACACACAGCATCCTGACACTACACCTCATACACATCAGTGTGAGTCTGCTATTCCTGTACACACACAGCACCCTGACACTACATCTCATACACATCAGTGTGAGTCTGCTATTCTTGTACACACACATTACCCTGAAACTACACCTTATACACATCAGTGTGAATCTGCTATTCCTGTACACACACACAGCACCCTCACACTACACCTCATACACATCAGTGTGAGTCTGCTATTCCTGTACACACACACAGCACCCTGACACTACATTTTATACACATCAGTGTGAGTCTGCTATTCCTGTACACACACAGCACCTGACACTACACCTCATACACATCAGGTTATTCCTCTAAACACACAGCGTTCTCACACTACACCTCTTACACATCAGTGTGAGTCTGCTATTCCTGTGCACACACAGTACCCTGACACTACATCTCATACACATCAGTGTGAGTCTGCTATTCCTCTAAACACACAGCACCCTGACACTACACTTTATACACATCAGTGTGAGTCTGCTATTCCTGTACACACACAGCACCCTGACACTACACCTCATACACATCAGTGTGAGTCTGCTATTCCTGTACACACACAGCACCCTAACACTACACCTCATACACATCAATGTGAGTCTGCTATTCCTGTACACACACAGCACCCTGACACTACATCTCATACACATCAGTGTGAGTCTGCTATTCCTCTAAACACACAGCACCCTGACACTACACCTCATACACATCAGTGTGAGTCTGCTATTCCTGTACACACACAGCACCCTGACACTACACCTCATACACATCAGTGTGATGCTGCTATTCCTCTAAACACACAGTGCCCTTTCACTACACCTCATACACATCAGTGTGAGTC
This sequence comes from Bombina bombina, assembly GCF_027579735.1. Classification (NCBI taxonomy): domain Eukaryota; kingdom Metazoa; phylum Chordata; class Amphibia; order Anura; family Bombinatoridae; genus Bombina; species Bombina bombina. Next base: position 76,483 of record NW_026512501.1, on the reverse strand, counting down.
TGCTATTCCTGTACACACACAGCACCCTGACACTACACCTCATACACATCAGTGTGAGTCTGCTATTCCTGTACACACATAGCACCCACACACTACACCTCATACACATCAGTGTGAGTCTGCTATTCCTGTACACACACCGCGCCCTCACACTACACCTCATACACATCAGTGTGAGTCTGCTATTCCTGTACACACACAGCACCTGACACTACACCTCATACACATCAGTGTGAGTCTGCTATTCCTCTAAACACACAGCACCCTGACACTACACCTCATACACATCAGTGTGAGTCTGCTATTCCTGTACGCACACAGCACCCTGACACTACACCTCATACACATCAGTGTGAGTCTGCTATTCCTGTACACACACAGCACCCTGACACTACACCTCATACACATCAGTGTGAGCCTGCTATTCCTGTACACACACAGCACCCTGACACTACACCTCATACACATCAGTGTGAGTCTGCTATTCCTTTACACACACAGCACCCTGACACTACACCTCATACACATCAGTGTGAGTCTGCTATTCCTCTAAACACACAGCACCCTGACACTACACCTCATACACATCAGTGTGAGTCTGCTATTCCTCTAAACACACAGCACCCTGACACTACACCTCATACACATCAGTGTGAGCCTGCTATTCCTGTACACACACATCACCCTGACACTACACCTCATACACATCAGTGTGAGTCTGCTATTCCTCTAAACACACAGCACCCTGACACTACACCTCATACACATCAGTGTGAGTCTGCTATTCCTGTACACACACAGCAGCCTGGCACTACACCTCATACACATCAGTGTGAGTCTGCTATTCCTGTACTCACACAGCACCTGACACTACACCTCATACACATCAGTGTGAGTCTGCTATTCCTCTAAACACACAACACCATAACACTACACATCATACACATCAGTGTGAGTCTGCTATTCCTCTAAACACACAGCACACTGACACTACACCTCATACACATCAGTGTGAGTCTGCTATTCCTCTAAACACACAGCACCCTTACACTAAACCTCATACACATCAGTGTGAGTCTGCTATTCCTGTACACACACAGCACCCTGACACTACACCTTATAACATCAGTGTGAGTCTGCTATTCCTGTACACACACAGCACCCTGACACTACACCTTATAACATCAGTGTGAGTCTGCTATTCCTGTACTCACACAGCACCCTGACACTACCCCTCATACACATCAGTGTGAGTCTGCTATTCCTGTACACACACAGCACCCTGACACTACACCTTATATATAACATCAGTGTGAGTCTGCTATTCCTGTACTCACACAGCACCCTGACACTACACCTCATACACATCAGTGTGAGTCTGCTATTCCTCTAAACACACAGCACCCTCACACTACACCCCATACACATCAGTGTGAGTCTGCTATTCCTGTGCTCACACAGCACCCTGACACTACACCTCATACACATCAGTGTGAGTCTGCTATTCCTGTACACACACAGCACCCTGACACTACACCTCATACACATCAGTGTGAGTCTGCTATTCCTGTACACACACAGCACCCTGACACTACGTCCCATACACATCAGTGTGAGTCTGCTATTCCTGTACTCACACAGCACCCTGACACTACACCTCATACACATCAGTGTGAGTCTGCTATTCCTGTACACACACAGCACCTGACACTACACCTCATACACATCAGTGTGAGTCTGCTATTCCTGTACTCACACAGCACCCTGACACTACACCTCATACACATCAGTGTGAGTCTGCTATTCCTGTACACACACAGCACCTGACACTACACCTCATACACATCAGTGTGAGTCTGCTATTCCTGTACTTACACAGCACCCTGACACTACACCTCATACACATCAGTGTGAGTCTGCTATTCCTCTAAACACACAGCACCCTCACACTACACCCCATACACATCAGTGTGAGTCTGCTATTCCTGTACACACATAGCACCCACACACTACACCTCATACACATCAGTGTGAGTCTGCTATTCCTCTAAACACACAGCACCCTGACACTACACCTCATACACATCAGTGTGAGTCTGCTATTCCTGTACACACACAGCACCCTGACACTACACCTCATACACATCAGTGTGAGTCTGCTATTCCTGTACACACACAGCACCCTGACACTACGTCCCATACACATCAGTGTGAGTCTGCTATTCCTGTACTCACACAGCACCCTGACACTACACCTCATACACATCAGTGTGAGTCTGCTATTCCTGTACACACACAGCACCTGACACTACACCTCATACACATCAGTGTGAGTCTGCTATTCCTGTACTCACACAGCACCCTGACACTACACCTCATACACATCAGTGTGAGTCTGCTATTCCTGTACACACACAGCACCTGACACTACACCTCATACACATCAGTGTGAGTCTGCTATTCCTGTACTTACACAGCACCCTGACACTACACCTCATACACATCAGTGTGAGTCTGCTATTCCTCTAAACACACAGCACCCTCACACTACACCCCATACACATCAGTGTGAGTCTGCTATTCCTGTACACACATAGCACCCACACACTACACCTCATACACATCAGTGTGAGTCTGCTATTCCTCTAAACACACAGCACCCTCACACTACACCCCATACACATCAGTGTGAGTCTGCTATTCCTGTACACACATAGCACCCACACACTACACCTCATACACATCAGTGTGAGTCTGCTATTCCTCTAAACACACAGCACCCTCACACTACACCCCATACACATCAGTGTGAGTCTGCTATTCCTGTACACACACAGCACCCTGACACTACACCTCATACACATCAGTGTGAGTCTGCTATTCCTGTACACACACAGCAACCTCACACTACACCTCATACACATCAGTGTGAGTCTGCTATTCCTGTACACACATAGCACCCACACACTACACTTCATACACATCAGTGTGATGCTGCTATTCCTCTAAACACACAGCACCCTCACACTACACCCCATACACATCAGTGTGAGTCTGCTATTCCTTTACTTATCTTTAAGTATTTACCAGAAATCCACAAATCCCTGACCAATCCCCCAGGGAGACCAATTATTTCAGCTATTGGCTCTCTGGTGGAGAAGCTAGGACAATGGGTTGATGCACAGCTTCAGCCTATTGTGCAATCTCTGCCAGGATTCCTTAGAGATACTAAACATTTATTAAGATCTATACAGAATTTCCAATGGAATAGTGATTACATATTTTCCACTATAGATGCAGTTTCATTATACTCCTGTATTCCACATGAGTTGGGACTTAGGTCAGTGAAGAGAATGTTGGAAAAATATTCAGGTTATGATGATAGATTAATAGAATTCATTCTGGAAGCGATTACTTTTTTTATTGTATCATAACTATTTTATGTTTAATGGAGAATTTTTCTTGCAACTTAGGGGGACGGCGATGGGGGCGCAATTCGCCCCCTCGTACGCAAATTTGTTTCTTGCAGATTTTGAATCTAGAAAAGTCTTTGGTGATGATAATCTGTTCAAAAATGACATTAGACTATCTACTAGGTACATAGACGATATTTTGATTGTCTGGGGAGGTAGTAGGAGTGACTTAAGTAACTTTGTGGATTGTTTGAATAATAATGATGTTAACTTGAAATTTACTTTTGAAGCTGCAACTGATAAGATTCCGTATTTAGATGTACTAATCAGTCACAACACGAGTTCTATAGTGACAGAAGTATATAGGATAAAAACCTCAGGTAATACCATACTAAGGGCTGATTCATTACATCCCAAACACTTGAAGAGGGGGATCCCCAAGGGGCAATACATTAGACTGAGGCGCAATTGCACTAATTTGGATAATTACTGGAAGCATGCAAATAATCTTACACTACGCCTAGTTGAGAGGGGTTATGATCAGAGAAATTTAAATAAACTGGCAGTTTTAGTATCAGGATTTGATTGGAGTAAATTACTCAAAGATAGGGTACCTGAAAACCGTACTAGAGAGACCAAGGGTATAAATTTTGTCACGAAGTTTAGTAATCAATACAATGATATTTGTAATATAATCAGAAAAAGACTACCTTTGTTGGAGAGAGATGAGGATCTCAAAGTATTATCTAACGCCTAGATTTAGAGTTCTGCGTTAGCCGTCAAAACCAGCGTTAGGGGTCCTAACGCTGGTTTTGGCCGCCCGCTGGTATTTAGAGTCAGTCAGGAAAGGGTCTAACGCTCACTTTCCAGCCGCGACTTTTCCATACCGCAGATCCCCTTACGTCAATTGTGTATCCTATCTTTTCAATGGGATCTTTCTAACGCCGGTATTTAGAGTCTTGGCTGAAGTGAGCGTTAGAACTCTAATGACAAGACTCCAGCCACAGCAAAAAGCCAGGAGTTAAGAGCTTTCTGGGCTAACGCCGGTTCATAAAGCTCTTAACTACTGTGCTCTAAAGTACACTAACACTCATAAACTACCTATGTACCCCAAAACCGAGGTCCCCCCACATCGCCGCCACTCTATTAATTTTTTTTAACCCCTAATCTGCCGACCGCACACCGCCGCAACTTACATTATCCCTATGTACCCCTAATCTGCTGCCCCTAACATCGCTGACCCCTATATTATATTTATTAACCCCTAATCTGCCCCCCCCAACGTCGCAGCTACCTACCTACAATTATTAACTTCTAATCTGCCGACCGGACCTCACCGCTACCATAATAAAGGTATTAACCCCCAAATACGCCTCACTCCCGCCTCAAAAACCCTATAATAAATAGTATTAACCCCTAATCTGCCCTCCCTAACATCGCCGACACCTAACTTCAAGTATTAACCCCTAAAGCTAAATCTAACCCTAACACCCCCCTAAATTAAATATAATTTAAATCTAACGAAATAAAATAAATCTTATTAAATAAATTATTCCTATTTAAATCTAAATACTTACCTGTAAAATAAACCCTAATATAGCTACAATATAAATAATAATTATATTGTAGCTATTTTAGGATTTATATTTATTTTACAGGCAACTTTGTATTTATTTTAACCAGGTACAATAGCTATTAAATAGTTAAGAACTATTTAATAGCTACCTAGTTAAAATAATTACAAAATTACCTGTAAAATAAATCCTAACCTACGTTACAATTAAACCTAACACTACACTATCAATAAATTAATTAAATAAACTATCTACAATTATCTACAATTAAATCAACTAAACTAAATTACAAAAAATAAAAAAAGATTACAAGAATTTTAAACTAATTACACCTACTCTAAGCCCCCTAAAAAAATAACAAAGCCCCCCCAAAATAAAAAAGTGCCCTACCCTATTCTAAAATAAAAATTTAACAGCTCTTTTACCTTACCAGCCCTTAAAAGGGCCTTTTGCGGGGCATGCCCCAAAGAAAACTGCTCTTTTGCATTTATGTGATCGGAACAGCCAATAGAATGCGAGCTCAATCTGATTGGCTGATTGGATCAGCCAATCGGATTGAACTTGAATCTGATTGGCTGATTGCATCAGCCAATCAGATTTTTCCTACCTTAATTCCGATTAGCTGATAGAATCCTATCAGCCAATCGGAATTCGAGGGACGCCATCTTGGATGACATCATTTAAAGGAACCTTCATTCGGACTTAGGACGTCGGAAGAAGAGGATGGATCTGCGTCGGCTGCTTCAAGATGGTCCCGCTCCGCGCCGGATGGAAGACGATAGAAGATGCCGCTTGGATGAAGATGTTTGCCGGTCCAGATCTCCTCTTCTTGCCGGATAGGATGAACACTTCGGAGCCTCTTCTGGACTTCTTCTTGCCGGATAGGATGAAGACTTCGGACCCTCTTATGGACGGATCGGTGATACCCGGCGTGGTGAAGATAAGGTAGGGAGATCTTCAGGGGCTTAGTGTTAGGTTTTTTTAAGGGGGGTTTGGGTAAGATTAGGGGTATGTGGGTGGTGGGTTGTAATGTTGGGGGGTATTGTATGTTTATTTAAATGCAAAAGAGCTGTTTTCTTTGGGGCATGCCCTACAAAAGGCCCTTTTAAGGGCTGGTAAGGTAAAAGAGCTGTTAAATTTTTATTTTAGACTAGGGTAGGGCATTTTTTTATTTTGGGGGGCTTTGTTATTTTTTAGGGGGCTTAGAGTAGGTGTAATTAGTTTAAAATTCTTGTAATCTTTTTTTATTTTTTGTAATTTAGTGTTTGTTTTTGTAATTTAATGTTTGTTTGTTTTTGTAATTTAGTTTAGTTGATTTAATTGTAGATAATTGTAGATAGTTTATTTAATTAATTTATTGATAGTGTAGTGTTAGGTTTAATTGTAACTTAGGTTAGGATTTATTTTACAGGTAATTTTGTAATTATTTTAACTAGGTAGCTATTAAATAGTTCTTAACTATTTAATAGCTATTGTACCTGGTTAAAATAAATACAAAGTTGCCTGTAAAATAAATATTAATCCTAAAATAGCTACAATATAATTATTATTTATATTGTAGCTATATTAGGGTTTATTTTACAGGTAAGTATTTAGATTTAAATAGGAATAATTTATTTAATAAGATTTATTTTATTTGGTTAGATTTAAATTATATTTAATTTAGGGGGGTGTTAGGGTTAGACTTAGCTTTAGGGGTTAATACATTTATTAGAGTAGCGGCGAGGTCCGGTCGGCAGATTAGGGGTTAATACTTGAAGTTAGGTGTCGGCGATGTTAGGGAGGGCAGATTAGGGGTTAATACTATTTATTATAGGGTTTTTGAGGTGGGAGTGAGGCGGATTAGGGGTTAATACATTTATTATAGTAGCGGTGAGGTCCGGTCGGCAGATTAGGGGTTAATAATTGTAGGTAGGTGGCGGCGGCGTTGGGGGCGGCAGATTAGGGGTTAATAAATATAATATAGGGGTCGGCGGTGTTAGGGGCAGCAGATTAGGGGTACATAGGGATAACGTAGGTTGCGGCGGTGTACGGAGCGGCAGATTAGGGGTTAAAAATAATATGCAGGGGTCAGCGATAGCGGGGGCGGCAGATTAGTGGTTAATAAGTGTAAGGCTAGGGGTGTTTAGACTCGGGGTACATGTTAGGGTGTTAGGTGCAGACTTAGGAAGTGTTTCCCCATAGCAAACAATGGGGCTGCGTTAGGAGCTGAACGCTGCTTTTTTGCAGGTGTTAGGTTTTTTTTCAGCTCAAACTGCCCCATTGTTTCCTATGGGGGAATCGTGCACAAGCACGTTTTTGAAGCTGTCCGCGTCCGTAAGCACCGCTGGTATTGAGAGTTGCAGTGGCGGTAAATATGCCTGTATGCTCCCTTTTTGGAGCCTAACGCAGCCCTTCTGAGAACTCTCAATACCAGCGTTGTTTAAAAGGTGCGGGGGGAAAAAGCACGCGTAGCTAACGCACCCCTTTGGCTGCAGAACTCTAAATCTAGGCGTAAGAATTGTAATTTTGTTTCATACAGATCTGATACCATTGGAGATAAGATTAATAGAAATAGTAATTCTAACATTATGACTAATAGGAATCTTAACACTATGACAAATAGTAATAACAATTGGCTATCTTACAAAGTAGGTTTCTACAAGTGTGTAAAAGCTGTGATTATGCCTTAGTAGGTGATACCTTTCAGTCCACTAATACAGGAAAGATTTACAATATAAAAGAACCCATTAATTGTAACTCAACGTTTGTTGTTTATCTTATTACCTGTAATTGTTGCCATTTCCAATATATCGGGCTCACCTCTAGGGGTCTCAAAGATAGAATAAGAGAGCACCTGCTGAGGTACCTAATACAACAGTAGCTAAACACTTTTTTGAACATACTGACAAATTCAAATATTTTAAATTTCAAGGTATTGAACCGGTAAAGCTAAAAAGGGGAGGAGATAGATATAGGGCCCTAAGTAAAAGGGAAGTATATTGGATCTATACATTAAAAACAGGTTCCCCCTTAGGAATTAACAAGATTAGTGACATTAAACTTTTTATAGATAACTAATCTTTGTTCTTGTTTTTCCTTGAGTAGATATGGGCTTGTACTATATTTCGGAGTGACGTCGTAATTATTAAGATACACTTATCTCTGGAACTTACTTGTTTTCTATATGTTTACATTTTATTACACATATAAAGAAACCAGGGACATGGCTGTATGTACTATACCTTTAAATGACGGTGAATATGTATATATTTTTTTTTATTTATTTTTTTTGATATGTTGTTTTTTAGCAGCAGAGGTTAGGATATGCGTGAGTCACATTTTGCAATGGTTACAAATATATTATGTTTGCATTTAACTTTTATACTGGATTGTTGCAATCTGTGATGACGGTTAGTTATTATCTAAAGGCTGTTGCTACTGGGAACAAAATATTGTTATGTAATTGGGTTTCTTTTGATTTTAACTTTTTTACTTTTTCTATTTTGTATTAATATATTTTTATGTAAAAGTGAGAAGTGGTGTTTCCTATTGAGGGGTAAATAGCACTGATTAAGCTGTTATTTTGGGAGTACAGAGTTCAAGGGGTAAAAATCCCTTGCTAACTATTGAGTGGTGATAGGCTGGATAGTCTGTTCTCTCGAAATTTAGCAGCTGTCAGTAACACTCTGTCTTCAGCTCTGATGAAGTGCCTGTAGGGCGGGAAACGCGTCAGCTGCGATGTACATTTGTTTGCTGTGCCTGTGTGTTTCAATTTTAACACTAGTATGGAATAAAATTTGACTTTTAACCTTACAATCTCTCCCGGTCCTTTCACCATTACCGCTGCTACAATTTGCTACATATTCCTGTACACACACAGCACCCTGACACTACACCTCATACACATCAGTGTGAGTCTGCTATTCCTGTACACACACAGCACCCTGACACTACACCTCATACACATCAGTGTGAGTCTGCTATTCCTGTACACACACAGCACTCTGACACTACACCTCATACACATCAGTGTGAGTCTGCTATTCCTGTACACACACAGCACCCTGACACTGCACTTCATACACATCAGTGTGAGTCTGCTATTCCTCTAAACACACAGCACCCTGACACTACACATCATACACATTAGTGTGAGTCTGCTATTCCTGTACAAACACAGCACCCTGACACTACACCTCATACACATCAGTGTGAGACTGCTATTCCTGTACACACATAGCACCCACACACTACACCTCATACACAGCAGTGTGAGTCTGCTATTTCTGTACACACAGCGCCCTGACACTACACCTCATACACATCAGTGTGAGTCTGCTATTCCTGTACACTCACAGCACCCTGACACTACACCTCATGCACATCAGTGTGAGTCTGCTATTCCTGCACACACAGCACCCTGACACTACACCTCATACACATCAGTGTGAGTCTGCTATTCCTGTACACACACAGCACCCTGACACTACACCTCATACACATCAGTGTGAGTCTGCTATTCCTGTACACACACAGCACCCGGACACTACACCTCATACACATCAGTGTGAGTCTGCTATTCCTGTACTCACATAGCACCCACACACTACACCTCATACACATCAGTGTGATGCTGCTATTCCTGTACTCACACAGCACCCTGACACTACACCTCATACACATCAGTGTGATGCTGCTATTCCTGTACTCACACAGCACCCTGACACTACACCTCATACACATCAGTGTGAGTCTGCTATTCCTGTACTCACACAGCACCCTGACACTACACCTCATACACATCAGTGTGAGTCTGCTATTCCTCTAAACACACAGCACCCTCACACTACACCTCATACACATCAGTGTGAGTCTGCTATTCCTCTAAACACACACAGCACCCTGACACTACACCTCATACACATCAGTGTGAGTCTGCTATTCCTGTACACACACAGTACCCTGATACTACACCTCATACACATCAGTGTGAGTCTGCTATTCCTCTAAACACACAGCGCCCTCACACTACACCTCATACACATCAGTGTGAGCCTGCTATTCCTCTAAACACACAGCACGCTGACACTACACCTCATACACATCAGTGTGAGTCTGCTATTCCTGTACACACATAGCACCCACACACTACACTTCATACACATCAGTGTGAGTCTGCTATTCCTGTACACACATAGCACCCACACACTACACCTCATACACATCAGTGTGAGTCTGCTATTCCTGTACACACACCGCACCCACACACTACACTTCATACACATCAGTGTGAGTCTGCTATTCCTGTACACACATAGCACCCACACACTACACCTCATACACATCAGTGTGAGTCTGCTATTCCCCTAAACACACAGCCCTCACACTACACCATGTGTGGGGACTAGGGAAGAGGGTGATATGAGAAATTGCATTTATTTAGAAGGTATCTATCTGCTTGGTCTGGCTTATTTAATGTTTTAAATAGAGTTGCATCTGCATTTGCACTGCATCTATAGATAATTTGTTTTTATCCAGTGACTTTACATTTATACTGCAGTGCTTTAAAAACACAGATCAATGTTTAATGTGTCCACATGGTCTTTATAATTGTGAAAATGAGCTAAAGTTTTATTCCTAAACCCATGGGATCTGCATAAAGTATTCACCATGATATATTGCTAAATGGAAAATATACAGAGGGAAAATGGAGAAACAGCACAAGCGAAAAAGAAAAGCACAAAAACACAGAACAATAGTGTGGCAGAGATAGAGATATAATAGGGAAAGTGGACCATGTGGATTATATTTTCATGTATGTTTCACATTTAGAAAGCACATACGTATAAAATTAATTTTTTTTCTGTGGTGGTTGTGCCTGTATAGGTTGTGACTGTGTGGTGGTTGTGCCTGTGTGGTGGTTGTGCCTGTATAGGTTGTGCCTGTGTGGTGGTTGTGCCTGTATACGTTGTGTCTGTGTGGTGGTTGTGCCTGTATAGGTTTTGTCTGTGTGGTGGTTGTGCCTGTATAGGTTGTGCCTGTGTGGTGGTTGTGCCTGTATAGGTTTTGTCTGTGTGGTGGTTGTGCCTGTATAGGTTGTGCCTGTGTGGTGGTTGTGCCTGTATAGGTTTTGTCTGTGTGGTGGTTGTGCCTGTATAGGTTTTGTCTGTGTGGTGGTTGTGCCTGTGTGGTGGTTGTGCCTGTATAGGTTTTGTCTGTGTGGTGGTTGTGTCTGTATTGGTTTTGTCTGTGTGGTGGTTGTGCCTGTATAGGTTGTGCCTGTGTGGTGGTTGTGTCTGTATAGGTTTTGTCTGTGTGGTGGTTGTGCCTGTATTGGTTTTGTCTGTGTGGTGGTTGTGCCTGTATAGGTTGTGCCTGTGTGGTGGTTGTGCCTGTATAGGTTTTGTCTGTGTGGTGGTTGTGCCTGTATAGGTTGTGCCTGTGTGGTGGTTGTGCCTGTTTAGGTTGTGCCTGTGTGGTGGTTGTGCCTGTATAGGTTTTGTCTGTGTGGTGGTTGTGCCTGTATAGGTTTTGTCTGTGTGGTGGTTGTGCCTGTACAGGTTGTGCCTGTGTGGTGGTTGTGCCTGTATAGGTTTTGTCTGTGTGGTGGTTGTGCCTGTATAGGTTGTGCCTGTGTGGTGGTTGTGCCTGTGTGGTGGTTGTGCCTGTATAGGTTGTGCCTGTATAGGTTGTGCCTGTATTGGTTTTGTCTGTATAGGTTGTGCCTGTATAGGTTTTGTCTGTATAGGTTGTGCCTGTATAGGTTTAGTCTGTATAGGTTGTGCCTGTATAGGTTGTGCCTGTGTGGTAGTTGTGCCTGTATAGGTTGTGCCTGTGTGGTGGTTGTGCCTGTATAGGTTGTGCCTGTATAGGTTTTGTCTGTATAGGTTGTGCCTGTATAGGTTTTGTCTGTATAGGTTGTGCCTGTATAGGTTTTGTCTTTATAGGTTGTGCCTGTATAGGTTGTGCCTGTATAGGTTTTGTCTGTATATGTTTTTTTCTGTATAGGTTGTGCCTGTATATGTTTTGTCTGTATAGGTTGTACCTGTATAGGTTGTGCCTGTATAGGCTGTGCCTGTATATGTTTTGTCTGTATAGGTTGTGTCTGTATAGGTTGTGCCTGTATAGGTTGTGCCTGTATAGGTTTTTTTCTGTATAGGTTGTGCCTGTATATGTTTTGTCTGTATAGGTTGTACCTGTATAGGTTGTGTCTGTATAGGTTGTGCCTGTATAGCTTGTGCCTGTATAGGGTTTGTCTGTATAGGTTGTGCCTGTATAGGATTTGTCTGTATATGTTTTGTCTGTATAGGTTGTGCCTGTATAGGTTTTGTCTGTATAGGTTGTGCCTGTATCGGTTTTGTCTGTATCGGTTTTGTCTGTATAGGTTGTGCCTGTATAGGTTGTGCCTGTATAGGTTTTGTCTGTATAAATTTTGTCTGTATAGGTTGTGCCTGTGTAGGTTTTGTCTGTATAGGTTGTGCCTGTATAGGTTGTGCCTGTATAGGTTGTGCCTGTATCGGTTTTGTCTGTATAGGTTGTGCCTGTATAGGTTGTGCCTTTATCGGTTTTGTCTGTATAGGTTGTGCCTGTATCGGTTGTGCCTGTATAGGTTGTGCCTGTATAGGTTGTGTCTGTATAGGTTGTGCCTGTATAGGTTTGGTCTGTATAGGTTGTGCCTGTATAGGTTTTGTCTGTATAGGTTGTGCCTGTATAGGTTGTGCCTGTATAGGTTGTGCCTGTATAGGTTTAGTCTGTATAGGTTGTGCCTGTATAGGTTGTGCCTGTGTGGTAGTTGTGCCTGTATAGGTTGTGCCTGTATAGGTTTTGTCTGTATAGGTTGTGCCTGTATAGGTTTTGTCTGTATAGGTTGTGCCTGTATAGGTTGTGCCTTTATAGGTTGTGCCTGTATAGGTTTTGTCTTTATAGGTTGTGCCTGTATAGGTTGTGCCTGTATAGGTTTTGTCTGTATAGGTTGTGCCTGTATAGGTTGTGCCTGTATAGGATTTGTCTGTATAGGTTATGCCTGTATAGGTTGTGCCTGTATAGGTTGTGCCTGTATATGTTTTTTTCTGTATAGGTTGTGCCTGCATATGTTTTGTCTGTATAGGTTGTGCCTGTATAGGTTGTGTCTGTATAGGTTGTGCCTGTATAGCTTGTGCCTGTATAGGTTTTGTCTGTATAGGTTGTGCCTGTATAGGATTTGTCTGTATATGTTTTGTCTGTATAGGTTGTGGCTGTATCGGTTTTGTCTGTATAGGTTGTGCCTGTATATGTTTTATCTGTATAGGTTGTGCCTGTATAGGTTGTGCCTGTATAGGTTTCGTCTGTATAGGTTGTGCCTGTATAGGTTTTGTCTGTATAGGTTGTGCCTGTATAGGTTGTGTCTGTATAGGTTGTGCCTGTATAGGTTGTGCCTGTATCGGTTTTGTCTGTATAGGTTGTGCCTGTATCGGTTGTGCCTGTATAGGTTGTGCCTGTATAGGTTGTGCCTGTATAGGTTTTGTCTGTATAGGTTGTGCCTGTATAGGTTTTGTCTGTATAGGTTGTGCCTGTATAGGTTGTGCCTAATTCTTATTTAATTTCAAAAATTGCAATTTTATACAGGTTATTTCTCATGGTATAGATATCAATTTCCCTGCTCAACCCTCTTGGATAGGTATCAATTTCTCTACTCAACCAGAAATTAGGTTGTGTCTGTATAGGTTTTGTCTGTATAGGTTGTGCCTGTATAGGTTGTGCCTGTATAGGTTGTGCCTGTATAGGTTGTGTCTGTATAGGTTATGTCTGTATAGGTTGTGCCTGTATAGGTTGTACCTGTATAGGTTTTGCCTGTATAGCTTGTGCCTGTATAGGTTTTGTCTGTATAGGTTGTTCCTGTATAGGTTTTGTCTGTATAGGTTGTGTCTGTATCGGTTTTGTCTGTATAGGTTGTGCCTGTATAGGTTGTGTCTGTATAGGTTGTGCCTGTATAGGTTTTGTCTGTATAGGTTTTGTCTGTATAGGTTGTGTCTGTATCGGTTTTGTCTATATAGGTTGTGCCTGTATAGGTTGTGCCTGTATCGGTTTTGTCTGTATAGGTTGTGCCTGTATAGGTTGTGGCTGTATAGGTTGTGCCTGTATAGGTTTTGTCTGTATAGGTTGTGTCTGTATAGGTTGTGTCTGTATAGGTTGTGCCTGTATAGGTTGTGCCTGTATAGGTTTTGCCTGTATAGGTTTAGTCTGTATAGGTTGTGCCTGTATAGGTTGTGCCTGTGTGGTAGTTGTGCCTGTATAGGTTGTGGCTGTATAGGTTGTGTCTGTATAGGTTGTGTCTGTATAGGTTGTGCCTGTATAGGTTGTGCCTGTATAGCTTTTGTCTGTATAGGTTGTGTCTGTATAGGTTTTGTCTGTATAGGTTGTGCCTGTATAGGTTGGGGCTGTATAGCTTTTGTCTGTATAGGTTGTGCCTGTATAGGTTTTGTCTGTATACGTTTTGTCTGTATAGGTTGTGCCTGTATAGGTTTTGTCTGTATAGGTTGTGCCTGTATAGCTTGTGTCTGCATAGGTTTTGTCTATATAGGTTGTGCGTGTATTTGTTTTTCCATGCATAGGTTGTGCCTGTATAGTTTGTGCCTGTATTAGTTGTGCCTGTATAGGTTGTGCCTGTATAGTTTGTGCCTGTATAGTTTGTGCCTGTATAGGTTGTGCCTGTATAGGTTGTGCCTGTATAGGATTTGTCTGTATATGTTTTGTCTGTATAGGTTGTGGCTGTATCGGTTTTGTCTGTATAGGTTGTGCCTGTATATGTTTTATCTGTATAGGTTGTGCCTGTATAGGTTGTGCCTGTATAGTTTGTGCCTGTATAGGTTGTGCCTGTATAGGTTGTGCCTGTATAGGTTGTGCCTGTATAGTTTGTGCCTGTATAGGTTGTGCCTGTATAGGTTGTGCCTGTATAGGTTGTGCCTGTATAGGTTGTGCCTGTATAGTTTGTGCCTGTATAGGTTGTGCCTGTATAGGTTGTGCCTGTATAGGTTTTGTCTGTATAGGTTGTGCCTGTATAGGTTTTTAAAGCAAATATAGAAGACAGCACCAAAGTGTATGTGGCTTGTGGGGCACGGAACCCAGGATCTGCCTTGTCCTGCAGACACTCCAAGCAAACAAAGAAATGTTCCAGCCTCCAGTAGTTTAAAAGACCTTTATTCTCTCATAAGCTAGGGTCTTAAGTAAAAAATACAACGTTTCAGGCCTGCTATAGGCCCTTAGTCATGTATACTTAAAATACACAGGTTCATCATTTAAATACCCTACACCTGTTCATTTGTTCACCTGTTCTCACGTGATTTTTTATTGTTACAACAATGCCATCTTGTGGATAGCCAAAGTGTAAGTGGCTCCTGTAAGCGGTGCAAAGCTTAGCTGGAGGGAGCTTTGACCGCGGAGCACAATGTAGGCTGAGGTTGAGAGGAAGTGGGGGAGGAGCTGCAAGGTGATAAAGCCTTGCGGTTGAGCGGGAAAGCCAGCAGTTGTTGTTAGTAAAAGTTGGTGAAGCATCTGCAGCTGTTGGCTTTCTCGCTCAGCCTGCGTTATGGCTGATATGGAAGACTTGTTCCGGCGGCTGAAGGAGGCTGCAGAGTCAAAGGGACCTACCTGGCTATCTGAGCAGGTCCAAGCATTGCTGGGGGCTCCGGTAGAGGCTGTGGCGGTGCAGGAGCGGTCGGTTCCCAGGAAGAGGTCCACCAGGCAATCCAGGCCTCCATCGCGTCTCAGCCCTGAGGTCAGCAGGAGGGCGTCGTCGACAAGGAGATCCGGTCCGGTTCCGGTTAGGAGGAGTGCGGAGGCAGCGGTATTGGCGGGTCCGGCGGGTGTGGGTCCAGTGCCGATGACGTCATCACCCGGTGTGAGCGGCAGTGATCCGGAGCGGAGGTCCGTTGCTGGCCTGGCCACTAAATCTGGAGGTAGGGGTAAGGTGGCTCACGGCCTGGCAGGGCCTGATCTGGGGGGAGAGGGGCCTTCTGGGAGGTGCTGTGACGGACAGGGTGGCCCCCTGGTTCCTGGTAGTGGGGTAGCAGTGAGCAGTGGTAGTGAGGGAGAGGAGGGACAGGCCACGACAGCATTGGTGGTTGGTGGTCCCAAGGTCAGGCAGAGTGAGTTAGGCCTGGGTTCTCTCCAGCTTAGTCCTAGGGGTCCTAGCCAGTTTAGTGGGGGTGATGTGAGTTGGGCAGTGAGGCCACAAGGGGGGGGCTTGTTGATCTGGAGTATGGGTCTGGGGAGGAATGTGAGGAGTTAGAGCTGGGCCCTGGGGAGATGGACTTATTTTTAAACTCCTCTGATGAGGAGTGTGTTCCTCCCTCCCCTGGGTCCTCCAGTAGGAATGTTAGCCGTTTTGGGGGGTCAGCTGAGAGGGTTTCTGTGGGTCCTAGGCCTGTGTCTGTTCACCATGCTGTGGGGGGAGGGGGTACGGCCAGGTTCAGGGAGGAGGTTGGGGTGTGTGGCTCACATGTTAGCTTTTCTCTTCCAGAGCATAGCCCATCTGAACGACGGCCAGGGCCTCAACCTGGCCCATCTTTGAGGGAGGATGTCTTCGACGGCCTTGAGGAGGATTTCTCTGGCTTGCACGGCTCCTGGACGGATTCTATTCGTTTGGAGCCTGATGACGGTCCACAGCAGGATGTGCGGCCTGTTGGGCATAAGGAGGTGAGGTGTGGTGTCTCGGGCGGGGTTTCAGAGCTGGCAAGGGAACAGAGTGGGGCCCGGGTGTATACGGCGGCCACTCAAGGGGGTATAGGTGCCAGGGGTCGGCCACATAGGCCAGGAGGACGGGGAGTTGTACATAGGGAGGGGTCAAGAAGACGGCCTGTGGTGGACGTTGATTGGCCTGGTGGTGAGGGTGGGGGAGCTCCCAAGAGGGGTAGGGGAGTTGGTACGGCTCGGAGTAACAGCCGGCAAAGAGGGGGAAGGGGTAGCAGACCTTTTCCTCCCCTGGATATGTATTCACGTTCTACTGTTTTTCAGGATCAACCACGGCAGTTGGCACAACAGGGACGGCCAGCTGTCACTTCTACTGGAGGTGGTCGAGAGATTACGGGGCAACGCAGCAGCGGGCTCCAGGCAACTTTCAGCGGTCCTTCAAGCATCAGGACTACGAAGAGCACTTCAGCAGGTGAGAAAGGGTTGTTGAATGTGGGGGGGAGTGATGTTACATTGTGTGGTGTTAGGAGTGTGGATTGTGACTCAGTGACAGGGAGTGTAGTGGAGGGATTGAAAGTGTTGTTAGCTAAATTGGAAGGAGTTGGCCCTGCGCAAAGGGTTGGAGTAGAGAGGGCGTGGGTCCCTGTTGACAGGTCGGCGGGTGTATCAGTTGTGGAGAGGGTGGAGGACTGCAGTGTGGCGGTCCCTGGTGTCTCAGGGGGTGGTGTCGCGGTGGTGGCGCAGACTTCCGGGCCTATAGTGGGGTCTTCCGGGCTGGTCTCGAGGCAGGGTGAGGGAGCTGAGTTGAGGGTGGCTGATACGGCAATGTCTCGGTCGTGTCTCTGCTCAATCGGGCCGTTGGGGATGCACTTGACCTCTGAGGTGAAGGAAAAGATATATAAGAGGGAATTTATTGAATTTTTCTCTCTTCTCCCGCTTGAGCAGTCTTTCGAGATCCCGGAGGACTCTAAGAAAGACGTAGCCAAGAAAGAGGAGGAGGAGAGGAAAAAGAGATATCGGAAGTTGCCGAAAACATTTTCTAACTGGTCTCAGGCATTTTTGATATATGCTAATGTGTTTGCGAGTAAATTTCCTGACCAGGGTGCAGCGCTTTTTTGTTATCTTGATGAGGTGTCTTCTGCTCAGCGGACGTATGGGGGTATGGCTTGGTGGTCATACGACGAGCAGTTCAGGCAGCGCTTGTCAGTTAAGCCGGAAATGCGGTGGGACGACCGTGACATGGGGTTGTGGCTAAAAATCATGACGCCTCTAAGATCTTCCCAGTCCTTTCGATCAGGAGCCGGTGGCGCCTCCATCGGGGGATCCCCTGCCACGGTCAGAAAAGGTTGTTGCTTTGCCTATAATGAAAAGTTTTGCAAGTGGGGAGCTGCGTGCAAGTTTAAACACGAGTGTTCAGGGTGTGGGGGTGCACATTCCTATGCGAAGTGTTTCCGTAAGGGTAAACCAAGCGGGGTTGGGGACGCGTCTGACAAAGGGGGCGACCCCGGTGAGACTCGCCGCGATGGAGCCTTGGCTCGCCCTGTACGCTAGGCGGAAGGGTTGTTTTGATAAGGCGGCGTTGCTTTTTCACGGTTTTCAATTTGGCTTTGTGATTCCATCACAAGGGGGTTGTGGGGTTTTTAGGGGTAACTTAAAGTCGGCTCGTTTGTGGCCTGGGGTAGTCGTTGAAAAACTAATGAAGGAGGTTGAGTTAGGTAGAATGGCGGGCCCGTTTGATCGCCCTCCTTTGTTTGATTTGCGGATATCACCTCTTGGGGTGGTTCCTAAGAAGGAGCCTGGTAAATTCAGGCTCATTCATCATTTATCATTTCCAAAAGGGGGATCTGTTAATGATGGCATTCCTCAGGAGTTGTCGTCTGTTAAGTACGCGTCGTTTGATCAAGCGGTTAACCTAGTCAGGGAAGCTGGTGCCGCTGCTTTACTGGCTAAAGTAGACATTGAGGCAGCTTTCAGACTGCTACCTGTGCACCCGACTTCGCAGCATCTGTTGGGTTGTTGCGTGGATGGTGCCTACTATGTGGATTTGTATTTGCCCATGGGGTGTTCCATATCCTGCTCGCTGTTTGAGCAGTTTAGCACTTTTCTGGAGTGGGTTGTTTCTGAACGGGCGGGCCTTTCGTCATTGGTGCATTATCTTGACGATTTTTTGTTTGTGGGTCCGGCGGGTTCAGAGGATTGTATACTCTTACGGGATGTCTGTTATCAGGTTGCGACCGATTTCGGTGTGCCCATTGCGTTTGAAAAGTCTGAGGGGCCGGTGACATCCCTTGAGTTTTTGGGCATTACCATTGACTCTGTGGCCAAGGAATGTAGATTGCCTAGGGATAAGGTTTCTGATTTGGTGGAGGTCATTGACCGTTCGTTGTTATTGAAGAAGGTTACGCTTCGAGAGGTGCAATCCCTGGTGGGAAAGCTGAATTTCGCGTGTCGAATTATTCCTATGGGGAGGGTTTTCTGTAGGAGATTATCTTTAGCTACGGCTGGTGTGAATAAGCCGCATCATTTTGTTCGGCTTTCCAGGGAGCTTAAGGATGATTTGAGGGTTTGGAGACAATTTCTGTTAGGTTTTAATGGCTCAGCGTTAATTCAGGCAGTGAGGGTCTCTAATGAGGAGCTGGGTTTGGTGACAGATTCGGACGGTGGTTGTGGTTTCGGTGCTTATTTCCTGGGCAGATGGTGTGCAGCTCGGTGGCCCGAGGAATGGTTTTCCTTGGGTCTGGTGAAGAATTTGGTGTTTCTGGAGTTGTTCCCTATTGTGGTTGCCCTGTTTGTCTGGGAGGGAGAGTTGAGGAATCGGGCCGTTGTTTTTTCTTCAGACAATATAGAAACATAGAAACATAGATATTGACGGCAGATAAGAGCCATAGGCCCAGCAAGTCTGCCCCACCTTACCTAACAGTATAAACTTATCTAGTTCGTAGGATAGCCCTATGCTTGTCCCATGCATTTTTAAAGTCCCCCACAGTGTTTGTTGCTACTACCTCTTGAGGAAGTTTATTCCATAAATCAATCACTCTTTCTGTAAAGAAGTGCTTCCTCAAATTACTCCTGAATCTACTACCCTTTAGCTTGAGCTCATGACCCCTTGTTCTTGAATTTTCCATTTTATGTAAAATACCCACAGCCTCAGTTTTACTAAACCCTTTAATGTACTTGAAAGTTGCTATCATATCACCTCTTTCCCTTCTCTCCTCTAAGCTATACATATTTAGGTCATTGAGCCTATCCTGGTAAGTTTTATTTTTTAGACCATGTACCATTTTGGTAGCCCTCCTTTGCACAGATTCAAGTTTGTTAATATCCTTCTGAAGATATGGCCTCCAGAACTGCACACAATACTCAAGATGAGGCCTAACTAATGATCTATAAAGTGGCATAAGAACCTTACTATTTCTGCTGCAAATACCTCTACCAATACATCCAAGCATTCTGCTAGCCTTACTCGCTGCCTTACTACATTGTTTACTAAGTTTTAAATCATCTGAAATAATAATTCCCAAGTCCTGTTCCTCGTCTGTAACAGTCAGTAAAGTGTCATTGAGTCTGTAATTAACATTTGGATTTTTCTTCCCTAAATGCATTATTTTACACTTTGCTGTGTTAAACTTTAGATCCCAGTCGTTTGTCCAATCCTCCAATTGTTGTATATCACTTCTCATTTTGTCTACCCCCCCTGGAACATCCACTCTGTTGCAAATTTTTGTATCATCTGCAAAGAGACATACTTTCCCCTGTAGCCCTTTGCTGATATCGCAGATAAATATGTTAAACAAAACAGGCCCCAGAACTGACCCCTGAGGAACACCACTAGTAACAGCCCCCTCTGCTGAATGAACTCCATTTACTAAGACACTTTGTTTTCTGTCCTTAAGCCAGCATTCCACCCAGTTCACAATTTTTGAATCTAGACCAAGGAGATATAGTTTGTGAATAAGTTTATTGTGTGGGACGGTGTCAAATGCTTTGCTGAAATCTAGATATGCTACATCAACTGCTCCTCCCTTGTCTAATACTTTTGTTACATAATCAAAGAAGTCAATTAGATTAGTCTGACATGATCTCCCTGAAGTAAAACCATGCTGATTTTGGTCCTCTAAATTGTTTGTCTTTATGTAAGTCATAATTCTTTCCTTTAAGAGGCTTTCCATTAATTTCCCTACTACTGAAGTTAAACTAACTGGCCTGTAGTTGCCAGATTCTTCTCTACTGCCCTTTTTATGAAGAGGTATTACATTTGCTATTCTCCAATCATCTGGGACAGCTCCTGTTAATAGTGACTGATTAAACAGATCAGTTAATGGGACAGTTAGCACTGAACGAAGTTCTTTTAAAACCCTTGGATGAATATTATCAGGACCCACTGCCTTTGTAACATTTATTTTTGATAATGCTAACAAAACCTCATCCTCTGTAAAAAGATTACTGTTAAGCTTGTTTCTATTTTGCATAGCATCCCTTAATGTAGACATTGTATCTTCACAATCTTTAGTGAAAACAGAACAGAAGTAATCATTGAGACAGTCTGCAATCTGCTTATCTCCTTCTATTATTCTACCATCAACTGATTTCAATTTTACTATTCCTACCTTATTTTTTCTTCTTTCACTGATATATCTAAAGAATGTTTTGTCCCCATGTTTTACTGACTGTGCTATCTTCTCTTCTGCATCAGCTTTAACCTTCCTAATTAACTGCTTAGTCTTTTTTTGTTGGAGTCTCCATATTTTCATATCATCATCTGCTTGTGTGTGTCTGTAATTTTTATAAGCTATCTTTTTTGTCTTGCATTGAATACACTGACGGCTACGTCTCTGCCTGTGTTGAGATTGTTGCGTTTGCTTGTCCTGAAATGTTTGCGAATGAATGTTTGCCTGAAGGCCAAACATATTCCTGGTGTCTGTAATTCAATAGCAGACTCCCTCTCTCGGTTTCAGTGGCAGCGTTTCCGGGAATTGGTACCACATGCAGACGAGGAGGGATGCCCGTGTCCGAGTTTCTTGTGGCGACTTGGGGTGGAGGACTGGCTGGACTGGTGAAGAACTCATTGGCACCAGGTACTTGGGCAGCTTATTCAAGAGTGTGGTTGGAGTGGGAGAATAGGTTGTTGTCCCAGGGTTTACGTGAAGGGGAGGTTGATGGTACTGGTGCGTTGCTTGACTGGATGTGGGAATGGGGTGTTTCTCAGTTGTCACATTCCGCTATGGACAGGCGTTTGGCGGCATTGGCTTTCCGCTTCAAACTCTTGGGTCTGGGAGATATTACCAAAGGTTTTTGTGTTCGTCAGGTGCTGAAGGGCTTGAAGAAAGGGTTGGGTGGTCCCTTCCCTGACCATAGGCGACCTATTACTTTTTCGCTGTTGCAGCAGGTGTATATGGTGTTACCTTTGGTGTGTTTGTCTGATTTTGAGGTGTGTTTGTTTAGGGTGGCGTTTGTTCTGGCTTTCTTTGGAGCCTTTCGTATTTCGGAGTTGGTTAGTAAGAATTTGGTTTCTATGGGGGGTTTGGCTTTTTCGGATGTGGCGTTGTTTGATTACAAGGTGGAGATATTTTTGAGGAGGAGTAAGACTGACCAGCTGGGTAAGGGCAGAACGGTGGTCCTTTTTCCGAGTGGTCTGGAAGTGTGTCCTTGGCGATGTTTGTTTGAGTATTTTCAGGTACGTCCGGTTATGGGGGGTTCGTTGTTGGTTCATGTTGATGGTAGGCCGTTGTCGCAATTCCAATTTCGGGCGGTTCTTAACAAATCATTGTGCAGGTTGGGTTTTAATAGCAGGGATTTTGGGTCACATTCCTTCCGCATAGGGGCGGCAACTGAGGCTTCGGTGAGGGGTTTATCTGATTCAGTGGTTAAAGGCATTGGCCGGTGGTGTTCCGCCCACTATCGCCGGTATGTTCGCCCTGATTTAGGAGTTTAGGCTGGTGGTGTTGTTATTCTCTTCTTTGTGTTTTAGGTGTCGATCGTTTGTGGCTTGTTGGCCATTCTTTCATTTATTGGGCTCGAAGAGCGGCTGCAGCCAAAGTGGATGGATTGCAGTTGGGTATCCCTAAGTCGAGATGTGAGGTCAAATGGTTTGGTGTCAGGGGGCTACGTTGGGACAGGTTGTTGCCGCTAGTGGTGGATTATTGCAGACGCTACCAGCATCCAACGGTGTTGTTGATCCATGCGGGGGGCAATGATCTTGGTTTTCTGCCTCAGAGGGAATTGGTGAGAAGCATGAAGAGGGACATTGGAAGGCTTGTGGAGTTATTCCCTAAGATGAGAATTGTATGGTCGGACATTTTACCTAGGATGGTTTGGAGGGCGGCTTGGGACCCAGTGCGCCTTGATAAAAGCAGGCGCAAAGTTAATAAGTTGATGGGGTCATTTGTCAGGAGACTTGGGGGCTCGGTGGTTCATCATCCAGACTTAGCTGAGGTTGGTCAGGGCGAATTTTATTTACCTGATGGAGTGCATCTTAATGATTTTGGGCTGCAGTTGTTCTTGCTCGATTTTAAAGAGGCGGTTGGTTCTTTGGTGGGGTTGGCGGGACTGGACTGAAGGTGTCAGGCCAGTCGGTGGCGGGGGTGCTAGCCCTTACATTTACAGTAATTTATGGCCAAATTGTTCATGTGGTATTTGCATCCCTTTGGGGGTTATTCAAGATGGGGTCTCTAAGGGCAAGGGGTTCTTTAGAGACTTATGTTGATTATTGATAACGGGCTCAATCAAGTTGCACGGTTGGGTCCAGTGGATGGAGTGACGGCCAGATAAATATATATTTAGGTCTAGCACCGCTGTTATGTGTAATGTGTTTACAATTTATTTGCACTGTTATTTATTGAGTTATTAAAGTTTTATATGGTTATTTATTAATAAAGGAGCTGCGGCCAATTTATACCAATGCTAAGTCTGTGGTCTTATTTATGGGTAATTTTATTTAAGAGTATGTCATTGTAATATTTGTGTTAGGAGCCGTAAATTAGCGACATAAAAGGTCAAGTGGCTCCTGTAAGCGGTGCAAAGCTTAGCTGGAGGGAGCTTTGACCGCGGAGCACAATGTAGGCTGAGGTTGAGAGGAAGTGGGGGAGGAGCTGCAAGGTGATAAAGCCTTGCGGTTGAGCGGGAAAGCCAGCAGTTGTTGTTAGTAAAAGTTGGTGAAGCATCTCCCTCCCGCCCGTCCCTGTTTTTTATGTTTGCTGGGATTGTTTTTTCTTGTGTGATTGTCGCAGTTGGTAGGCGGGGGTGCTAGCCCTTACATTTACAGTAATTTATGGCCAAATTGTTCATGTGGTATTTGCATCCCTTTGGGGGTTATTCAAGATGGGGTCTCTAAGGGCAAGGGGTTCTTTA